>NC_069503.1:771805954-771968454 GCF_027579735.1 Bombina bombina | reverse complement strand
ATATAACAAATAACAAGGTATACAGCAACAGTTTTGTATAGTATAGAACACATAAGTTACAGAAAATATAAACAACATGAATTACATCCTGACTTGAAAATCGGGGTAGACTACCCTAGTCCACAGTGACCATGGGATTATTCTGCCCATATTTCCGGTCACTGTTCTAACTAAAGTTAATCCCGATATCGGGCCGGAAGTTTCACCACTCTTCCGCTTAATGTAACTCTTCATGAACTGTCCTCTGATACAGAAGAAGGTGATTGAGAGTCTGCTGGAGGCAAAGACATATCCCCGCTGTGATCTTGCTGAGGGGAAGGCACCCCTCTTAAAACAGGGGATCCCACCGGCGGTGGTACTGAGGCATCCAGTTCCAAACTCTCAGGTACAGGCTGAAGATGTTTTCTATTTTGACGTGTGACTGTCCCTCCATCAGTAAGGACTACGTAAGACCTTGGTTCTGGAGAGCATCCAATTACCGTAGCAGGCGTCTTCCATTTCTTCTCATCATCCAGTTTAATTCCGACACTTTGCCCCACATTCAGCTCCTGCAAGGGCCTCACAGAATGTCTCCTGTCGTAGAAGAATCAATAGCCCCTTTTTGCCTCTTCAACCCTCCTAAGGACTTCGTCCCGAGGAATAGAGCTAGTTGGCTGAAAGACACCCACAGAGGGTGTTAGGGGTAATATGAACCTGACTGCAGCCATCTTGTTCCTCACAGCCATCTTGTGATGATTAGCATCCATTTTGTAATGATTAGACTTTATTATAATGGGTTATTATGTAGGGCGAACTATGTGCATGTTATGGTAGTTTCTTTAGCTGTTCGGCCTTGTCAATGTACTTTGGCTGTACGCCCAGAAGAATATAATGTCAATAAGATGGTCCAGAGACCTTCTTGTCTCCGCAGATGTTAGCCTATTATGACTATGTGATTCTTGTTATGAGAAAGTAATTTTCCAGCTTCACATTGTATCTTACTCTGTATAACTGTGTAAAATGACGTGGTCCTAACGTGTCATCCCCTTAACCCTGTATGCTGTTACTGAAGTCTATAAGATAGGCTTGCACTGTTCAATAAAGATGATTGGCTTTAGATCCTATTGCTGCGTGGTCTGAGTCATTCTAAGGGATCCTTATCAGATAATCTACATCTGCCTCAGGTGGTACAGTGGGCCTGTGGCTTCGGCCTGACCTGACACTTACCCCCCTGGGGAAACACCTAACAATTATGGTGTCAGTTATGTGGGATTCGCCGTGGGTTAGTATGAGTGCTTTTACCATGCTTTCCTTCTGTGAATCTGAACCTAAATTTAGTCTGGTAATAGGTGTTGATAATATATAATTAAGGGTTAAAGGGGTTCCTGTGGTTGAGACGCAGGTTTGCGGAGGATTATAGTCCTGCCGGCAGTTGTGATACCCCTCCAGCCAGGTTAAGAGTCCTGTGCTGGGTTACGACAGGTATTGTGAGTCCTGTCTGTGATAAGCGCGCAAGAAATAAATGAATGCCATTTGACGAAAGATTTTAAGCTAAGCTCCCCCGGGAAGTTGGCAGTGAGTGAGTCTCACGTGTGTTAAAGTTTCCCATATTCATTCCCATAATAGAGTTTTGTTACCCACTTGAAGCTCATGTTGATATCTGATGCTTGCTTTGTTTTGTTTGTGTTTTGCTGCTATATAATTGCTTAGAAAATATTAAGTGGCTATGCATGTTATTATTGTGGCTATTATTGTGTTGAGAAATGGGATCTGCTTATAGATAAGAATGCACAGAGAAAATTACATGTGTAAGGTCGGAAAAAAAAAAGAGTTAATAGTTTCTGCAAAAGACAGAAATATTTTTAAAACACTGTCAGTGAGTACTGCTGTGTGGTAAATAGAGAAATCTCTGTGTTAAAAAATGTAGCAGGCAAAGAAGGGGGGCCACCACTGAGCGCGCACATAGATCAGAAGAGAAAAAAAAAGAAAAGAAACTGTTACAGCAGCTTCGTTTGTAAGACTTTTTATTTGCTTGCAGTAATGAAAAGGAAATTTTGTATATTGAGATGCATAATGTGTGATGGTCTGTTGGTTCTCACTGTGGTATGCGTGTAACAGATTTACTTTAAACCAAAAAACAGAATGTATTATTTGAAAATGATTGTCCCAATCCGTGCAAAAAATTGCCATTTTGCGGGGATTCGGAATTAAATACATTTTGAACTTGGTGACAAGTTAATCTTGTGGTCTTTTATATGTATTTGGTACGCTATGAAATAGATGTTTTTCTGAGAAAGGAAAAAAGGGAGTGAATCTCTGGTATGCGAGATGGAATGAGCTTGTGTGTCTGTATCGCTGTAAAAATGTTTCTTTCTGTTTCTCTGCTGGGAAATCAGATGTTGTAAGAAGGTATTTTGTAGTGTTATTTTTTTATACCTGTATTTTAAAGTCAGCAGCATGATTTAAGTATGTGGTATTAATAAGCAGTTTTAGTTTTAAGTGATAATTGTTTTTCGGCATGTAAATATATGATATTGTTTTAGCAAGTGAAGTAACGGCTTTGAAAGTGGCTTTGAAATTGCGATGGTGTTTGTGATTTTTTGTCATGCTCTGGTAAATATGAAACTGTTTCTGGTATGATTAATGGGTTAACGTATGTTGTATTTGTAAGGTCTGTGCACGGAGTTGGTGCACACAATGAAATATAGTTATAGGCTGTAATTGAAAGTTTATCTAAAAGTGCGTCCGTTTTTGTTGCAAGTAAATTAATCTGCAGGCCATGCTACAGTACAGAGGTGGAATTTGTGTGGTAAATCATACAAGCATCCTAAATTATGGTTAGGGTATATATATGAGATTTACGTGATAAATGGTTAGTCCTTAAAGGGACAGTCCACTGTAACATAGTGTTGCTATTAATGTATTGTCCATGACTTGTTATACAAGCTGCATAGTATAAAATATAGGAGAAATTGCATTTGCAAGTTTATTTGTATATATATGAAGTAGCTGGTTTTATGCTTTCAAAACACAGTTAATTACAATGGGTTGAATTTTAGATGATAATAATAATATCTCATTATCTTATATTTGTCTGTAAAATCAGAGCTCAGTGCGTAGATGGAGCAATAGAAAATGGTCATTTTATTATTTAAAGGATCAGTTCACTCTGGTGAAAGGAGTCCAGGAGCAGCAGTAACACTGTATTAGTAGTTTGCAAAATATGTTTTAAGAGACCTTTCTTTGTATATATTTATTTTAAATCTGCCGTTTAGATAGCAGATATTTCTTTTTGCAGTATAACTTAATTCTCTCTGTAATGCAAACTGAAGTGATAAGTTGTCTACAATTTTAGTGTAACGATCCGTGAGACTAGCAAAAAAAAAAAAAAAAAAAAAACACAAGGAAAAAACAGAGGAGTGAAAATATTTAAAGGGATACAGGCAAACTGATATAACATCTGAGAATTTAAGGGCATATTTACAGAAAAGACAATGAGGTTTACTGTGAGCCTAACACTAGTATATTTCACTGTGTTAGCAGTTTCAATGAAAGATTATTTTTTAGTTTGGGTAAAATGTCCCTTTAACTAGCCTGCATCCCGCTGTGAGTGCGTTCTTATGCTGCTTATGCTTGCTTAGGCTATTTAATGAACGTCAGTATACATTTTTTATTATAAGGATCATTGGGAATTATTTAAAGGGGAAATGGTATTATTATTCTTTTTTAGAAAGCTTATTTTTGTGTTATATGCGGTTGTTATATTTGGCTGTAGAGCTGCAGAATGGTGAATATCAAATAATACACAATGTTAAATCCAATAATTTTGTTGTGGTTAAACTAATTAGCATTTATCAAGTTTTAGTGTGAATTTTATATTCTTAAGCAGTAAACAGTGTTTTTCCTTTAAGTAAAAATGAAACTTTGAGCTTGCCTTACTATCCTTGAGAAGAATGATAACAGTGTGCATGTTTTGCTTTTCTTTAAAAGAAAAAAAAAAAAAGTTCTCTCTTGTGTTTTGCTTTGTCGCAGAGAGAAAGATTTGTACTTTACATTTAAAGCGGCAGTACTGGTGTTCGATGTTATAAAAAAATGATAAATATAAATTGCTCACTACAAAGAAACCAGTATTTATATTATATTCTGTCACAGAATATAGCTTAAACTGATAATTTTATTTCTGTGGCCTTCTGCTGTCAAACTGTATCTCACAGATATTACAAAACTCTTTGTTATTAAAATAACCCCCACTGCGTTCAATAAATAAATGAGATATTATTTAATGAAGTGATTTAAGTGACACTTTTACAAATATGTAGCTATATGGTTATGACCCAGTCTACAACTATAATTGCCATGAGTTTGATTGCTGCTTATCAGCTATGCCGTGGTCTATAATGTGTCTACTATAAACACCCCTATATTAAGGCAATAGGGGACGGCAAACAAATGATGCACAATTTCTCTGATTCTACTGCATTTACATAACTTGCTAATTTATCTGATTATAGTTTTAGTTTTATTTATATGGCTATTTTGTCTCTTGGTGTTGCAAAGAGATTTAAACAGCCTGTGATAAGAGGCAGCCTTCAAAGGCTTAAAAATTAGCATATGAGCCTACCTATGTTTTGTTTAATCTAGGAAAGTTGGTTAAAATTAAAAGTCCTATCTGAATAATGAAATTTTCATTTCTACTAGTATGTCCCTTTAACAGTGGATTTGCTTGGTGCATGCGGCAGGAGAACGGTGGCTGTACCATGGTTATCTGATCGTTCCCAAATAAGCACAATTTTATTTGTACAATCTGCAACTGAAGTTTCTTGGGCATCTGCTGTGATTGCTTTCTTTGTGTGATATCAAAGTTTTGTACATAGTGGATGTTTTTAATTGTTTGTAGTGTTTTGCGAGTGTTGCATTTCAGTGAATGTCAGAATATGTGTTGAATTTTAGGTTAATTGTGGTTGTTTGAAATTTGTGTCAGCAGCTAATGTTTTGTTTTGTGAAAGACAAGAACAATTGGTTTTCAATGTTTGTTTGTTATGTTTTTCTATTTTGTGAATACGTGTGGAAGTGTGCTGTATGGACAGCATATTGAATTGTGAAGTGTATTTGATTTTGCTTGCTATTGAGAATTGTCTCTGCATGAGTAGAGTGCATGATTTGTCGTTTAGTCTCTTGTTATGTTGTGTTTGCGTGTCACATGAGATGTTTCACACAAACAAGGGGGAAGTATTGATGAGTATTGATAAGTATCTTTATGTAATGGGGGTGATTGTTTTTAGGAGGTGAACCTAAAACGTTTTGAATCTCCTCTTACAATGTTATTGCATAAACCACCAGCTGTGCCCTAAATTTCCCTGTCCTTGTCTTGTCCCTATACAGGATGCACTACATCCCTAGGATTGTCTAGAACTTTCCTTCAGTGGGAATCTGGCCACGGACATCATCTACCTTGATGGCCACCCTGGTCATAGCCTGTAGACCCAGACCCCACTCCTTTTTTCCCTCCCTGGTGGATTAGATCTTTTTATTGTCTTTCTGTGTTGTATTTTGCTCTCATATTTCAGATGCCTAAAATGTTTTATTTTTCTATTTGGTTCTTAACACTATATTTGTATTTGCAGGATGAGAGTATGATGCTGTATCCAGAGATTAAAAGACACTAACTGAATTATTTTTGAGTTTCCATATTTAGGTCAAATCTGTACAGGCAAAATTCCATAAGTGCACTCTTCAAAAGATTAAAGATTGAAAGTAAATCTTTAAAGAAAGAAAAGATGAAGATGAAAGACCTTTTGTCAAGCTTGTTTTAACCACCATACTGCAGTAAAAGTTTCTGAACTATCTTTGGATCCATTCTTTGCTTTGCATGCTTGTACCAGCCCCAGAACTGGACTCTGGGTAATCCATGACTGTTTCCTCTGATGTGTGTCTTCAGGACATAAAGACTATCCTTCTCTGAACTGTGCCTTGCCGCTCGATATGGAGGACCTGTTATGCTGTTATAGGGTCAACCAATTAAATTAGGGGAGTATTGTTTTAACTCGATTCCTTATATTGCTTGTTTTGTATTCTCTTGTATTTGTTTTATTTTTATTGATCATATTTGGTATAAGACATCATATGCTTTACTGGTATTAGTGCACATTGTAGTTTATGTGCTTAACAAAGTAACCCTTTAGATAAATGTAACTGTGAACTTCGCAGTATTGTACCCTATTGAATGACCCACTGAGTATAAAAATATGTTTAAGGAAAATGCTGCAATATATCATAATATTTTAGACCCTTCACCCTTTAGAACATAAGGAGGACACGTCTAAGCTAGAAGTTTATATTAAATATACGGAGAAATATTTGTTTGGGGAATAGCATAATTATAGTTTATGAAAGCAAATGTATTTTTCCCTTTTATTAATTGGTATGGTATCTGCAAAGTGAATTTGGTCATTCCTGATGTTTGTCAAAGAGAGTAATTATCTTACCATAAAGATGTGTTTACCTTTAAAAGAGTTTGTAGTTTTAAATGATGTTCTGTTTGTATGCGTTCCTCATACAGGAGTGTGAGAGAATTTAGGTTGCATAAAATAATTAGTAAACTAGTAGTGTTTATATCAGATGAGATTGTTGAATATTAAGATCATGGTTGGAGAATTATAAACATTATAGATAGCAGCCATGCAGAATAAAGCAACATGAGGTTCTTTTATTTTTTAGAAGTTCAAAGTGACACTGTAAAGAAATTCATTTATTTTTATTGACTGTTTTCTTTTTTTTCAGGGCAGGCCTTAGCATAAGTTTTAGCATAACCCTTCAGGCCCTTGATGAAGTCTGGCAGGTTTTCACTTGCTTAGTATTCATGAAGTATCATTTAAAAGTGTATAGAGAAGTTGTAAATTATTCTCTGAGAAATATCAATGTATTTAGATTGTATTATATATCAACAATGTTTTGTTTGATTTTAAATGACATAGGATGAAAGTGACGTTTTATTTGGACATAATTGTGATTGTATTGCGGTGTGTACTCATCCTGTACTGTTTCTGTTTGCTTCCTAGACTCCCTGTGACTCGAGTGTTTGCTTGCCATGGGTATCCACTGGTTGCCTTGTCTACCCCATGAACAAACCATCAGATTTCCAGCATCTCCCTGCGGAAGAACATTCGATAAGCACCCCTACTGCAAATGAACTGTTGGAGAACTGTATTATAGCAAAGTGTCAAGGTGTAGCGCTCTCAAATGGACAAAGAATGTTCTTAAAGTGCTCAGAGGCCACCTAGAGACAGTTGTGCTGTTGCTATGTCATGCTTTACTGTGGAGAAGGAACTGTTGGACATATTGGGGGGTGCTAGCAATGCAGGTGGAGAAATAAACGATGCAGCGTTGTTTGGGGGTAGATGGGGGGCTGGTTGGGTCTCTGTGCCAGTAGACCGGTAGTTTTGGGAGGGCTGAAAGATAGATGGAAGGTATTGGAGGGGCTGTACCTATATGCAGTGACAATTAGCCTATAAAAGTATATCACAACATAGGAATATTTTTCTCTTTAGTATTCTCACATAGAGTTCTGTTACCATAATATAAGGCTTTACTAATTTTCTATGCCTGTCTATTTTTTTATGTTATTCTGTTAGAATAAAAGGATGGTATGTTAGGGGTAATATGAACCTGACTGCAGCCATCTTGTTCCTCGCAGCCATCTTGTGATGATTAGCATCCATTTTGTAATGATTAGACTTTATTATAATGGATTATTATGTAGGGCGAACTATGTGCATGTTATGGTAGTTTCTTTAGCTGTTCGGCCTTGTCAATGTACTTTGGCTGAACGCCCAGAAGAATATAATGTCAATAAGATAGTCCAGAGACCTTCTTGTCTCCGCAGATGTTAGCTTATTATGACTATGTGATTCTTGTTATGAGAAAGTAATTTTCCAGCTTCACATTGTATCTTACTCTGTATAACTGTGTAAAATGACGTGGTCCTAACGTGTCATCCCCTTAACCCTGTATGCTGTTACTGAAGTCTATAAGATAGGCTTGCACTGTTCAATAAAGATTATTGGCTTTAGATCATATTGCTGTGTGGTCTGAGTCATTCTAAGGGATCCTTATCAGATAATCTACATCTGCCTCAGGTGGTACAGTGGGCCCGTGGTTTTGGCCTGACCTGACACTTACCCCCCTGGGGAAACACCTAACAGAGGGTAAGGTGGTGCGAATCTGGCATCCTAGCATCAGCTGTGCCGGTCTAAACTCCGTGGCTTGAATGGGAGTCGCCCTATAGGACAAGAGGGCCAGGTATGGCTCAGATTGCTTCAAAATGAATTTTGTTGCTTGAACTGCCCTTTCAACTATTCTATTGGCCTGCGGGTAATGTGGACTTAACATGGAATGTATAAAATCATATTCCCTGCTGAAAGAACTGAACTCTGTGGAAGTGAACTGCATTCCGTTATCACTCACCAACTCCATTGGTATGCCCCACCGAGCTCTTGAGATGCGTGATAACGGCTTGACTTGTGATTTCATTCAAAGGTGCAATTTCCAAGTACCTGGAATAGTAGTTGATCACAACTAGGAACTTTTTCCCGTGCAGTTCGCACAAATCAGCAGCTATTTTCTGCCACGGGCCTGCAGGCAGCGGAGTAGAAATCAAGGGCTCCCTTCTCTGAGTAGGCCGGCGTTCCTGGCAAAAGGCACATTTAGACACATGGCTTGCAATGTCAGAACTGATCCCAGGCCACCATACAGCCGTAGCTGCCCTTTCTCTGCACTTTGTAATGCCTAAGTGGCCATCGTGAATCCTGTTTAACATCTCCTGCCTCATACTGACAGTAATAACAATGCAGTCCTGGAGCAGCACCAACCCATCCAGCTCCGTGAGCTATGACCTTTCTGACTGGTAAGAACTTAAAGACATCCAGGCTGCCCGACTCTCGGGCCAACCTTCTTTTATGTACTTTATAACTTTTTGAAGGTCTGTATCTAAATATGTCTCTTTCTTTATTTGTTCTAGCTTCCCTGAAGAGATGGACTTGGAGGCTAGAACAGAATCTACATACACTTTCACATCCGATTCCGTTGAAGACTCTTCAGCAGCAGGCAGCGGGAGCCTACATAGTGTATCTGCCACAACCAGTTGTTCCCCGGCACATGCACTGCCTGAACGTTGAATCTGAGCAGCCTCATTAGAAGTCTCTGGCATCTTAGGGGTGTTTTGTCAATATCATAGGAGTTGATTAGAGGGACTAGCGGTTTATGATCAGTCTCCAGACTAAATTTCTCTAAACCCACTAGGTAACGCTGAAAGTGCTCACAGGCCCAAACTGCAGCCAGGCACTCTTTCTCAATTTGTGCGCATTTTGACTCAGCAGTCATCAGTGTACGGGAACAGTAGGCGATGGGCTGTAGTTTGTTTTCATTCAGCTGCAGGAGGGCGGCCCCTAACCCATAACTGCTCGCATCAGCACTAACCACAGTCTTTTTGGAAGGGTTGTAGAACCCCAACACTGGGCAGACTTCAGCAGGGACTTGGCCTGCATAAAAGATTCTTCCTGTGAAGGTCCCCATACCCAGGCAACATCTTTCTTTAGCAACTCTGTGATAGGGTGTAGTATTGTGGATTAATCTGGAAGGAACCTGCCTACATAATTTAAAAGGCCCAATATTTGTCTCAGCTCATGTACATCAGAATGATTTTTCATCTGTTCAATAGCAAAAATGTTCTCGGCGTCTGGCTTGATGCCATCCCCATTGATGATATGCCCAAAGTAACATAACTCAGCTTTCCCAAAATGGCATTTCTCTTTGTTTAGCTTCAGCCCGGGCTCTCTGATAGTCTGCAGCACACAGCTCAATCGCTGATCATGTTCCTCCAATGTAGACCCATACACTAAGATGTCATCCATGACGACTGCCATGCCCACGTGGTCTCTTAGGAGAGAACTCATTTCTCTTTGGAAGATTTCAGGAGCAAAGGATATCCCGAAGGGGAGTCTGCAAAAGCAAAACTGACCTACTGGTGTAATGAAGGTAGTCAGTTTGCGGCACTTTGGATCTAGAGGTATCTGCCAGAAGCCGTTAGAAGCATCCAATGTAGAGAAGAACTTCGCCCCAGCCAATTTCGGAGCTATGTCTTCAAGTGTCGGCAGCACATATCTCTCTCTCTTCACCGCCTCATTCAGCCGTTTCAAGTCTACGCAGATGCGTAATTTCCGTTTTTTCTTTGCAACGGGCACAATGGGGGCACACCAGTCAGTTGCTTCAACAACCTCTTCAATAACCCCCATATTCTTCATACACAGAAGCTCCTTCTCCACTTGAGGCATGAGCAGGAACGGAATTCTACAGGGAGTGGTAATGCTGCATGGGACTGCGTCACCTTTAAATGATATACGGACTGGGTTGCAATTCAGTAGGTCCAATTCACCAAACATATCTTCTGAGATTTCATTCACTATGGCTACTAGGCCCAAACCACAGGCTGCTTTTCTGCTCAATAAATTGTTAACACACTGACCTCTAATCACATGCACCCACATGGTGAATTTCCTTTGCTTGTACTCGCAGCTGGCAAGAAATTTCCCCGCACAATCAATGCGGCCACCAGGACTATGGACTTTTGTAACTTTCGCCAGCTGGGGCTGTCGAGGCAGTTTTATGAATGCTGCAAGAGACATTACAGTGATGTCTGCTCCTGTGTCAATCTTAAAGGCAACTTTGGCTCCCATTACAGTAAGAGTAACCCTCCAATCATCTTCTGAACCCGGCCGTTCAACAACAGACCCCACAAAGGACACTTCTTGAGCCTCCTGGTCGCTATCCACCTGCATCTCCTTAATATATTCAGTCTTACACACCACTTCAAAATGGCCCATCCTGTTACATTTTCTACATCTTTTAGCAGGTTGCACCGTGTGCATCGGGCATGCTGCGCCCATCTACTTCTAGGCCTATCTGTTATCTTAGGTCTACCGCTCGCACTGTGCCTTTCACTAGCAGCTCTCCTGAACTGTTGCACTTCATCCACAATACTCTCAGACCTCAGATCAGCACTTTGCTTTTTCACCAGTTCACTCTGGCGGGCCATCCTAATAGCTCCATCTAATGTTAAATCAGACTCTAACTGTAGCTTCAGTGAGACTTCAGCATCTGCAATTCCAATAACTATTCTGCCTCTGATTTGCTCTTCTTTAGCAACACCAAACTCACAGAATTCAGCTAGTTCATACAGGCTCCGCACAAATGACTCCACAGATTCTCCCACACGCTGAGCACGTTTGTGAAAACAAGCCCTCTCATGAATCACATTTCTTCTGGGCACAAAGTGGGCACTGAGTTTATTCATAACTATTTCAAAGTCAAATTCTTCCCCTTTTTGGAAAGTAAAAGTATTGAACACTGCCTCCACATCTTTCCCCATAGAGTATAAAAGAGAATTAACTTGTACTTTACCACTCTCCTTGTCCAGCTTGGAAGCAATCCGGAAGCGCTGAAACTGCTGACGCCATGTGGGCCAAGCTGCAGGCTGAGAGAAATCAAAAGGCTCAGGTGGGGTAAACTTTGACATCGTCATCAATCAGGAAACAGAAGCGCAGGCAAGAACCTCTGACACCATGTCATGAGATGCAGGACACAGCAAAGATGGTACAACTCTATTTTATTGTAGAGCAAGGAAATATACATCTGGTAGCATTGATCTCACTAACTAACTGCAACACAGACAAACTGACCTAAGCCCTGCCCCCAATCTGGTGACGTCACTTCCTACTCTAATCATAGGTCATTTTTGAGCAGCATCTGCAGACTCCAGCTTTTATAGCACGAGCCACGCACATGCATATGGCCCATAGTAAGTATAGCATGGCTCTGATCAGACTTTATGACCTGACACCAAACAAATGGTCGCTGTTTCTTAATTTGCAGCAAGCAGGCTCTCATCAGCAAATCTGCCCTGCTAGAGTTCCAAAGCACCTTCCGCTGCTTGATAACTGGAGCTCATTGAATGTTTGCCTAAAGGGACATTTCAACCAAAACTGGAATCCACATTTATACATTTCAGTTTTGAATAGAAGCATTTTTGTAATTTTGTAAACTTAAACGGTAGATGAGTATATAACGTTTATGATGACATTACAGAACAATTACAGTGCTGAATGTGCCAACTGGACATCTCAGAAAAAGTTAGTAAACCCTGAAATTAACTAAACTAAATATGTTCAATAGTTTTTATTTTAATTCATTTTTTTTGGGCTAGATTACAAGTGGAGTGCAAAATATAACTTTTGCAAAAGTGATATTTGCGCTCCACTTAGTAATACCAGCACACGCAAATGAGCGCTTGTATTACAAGTTAGGTGAAATACGAATGCGACCTCGCGTTTGCATTGTATGGAAGCTTTGCGCTCATGAGAGTGCACTTCCATAGGCTCCAATGTGAGCCTTATTCTCATGCCGTGAGACACCGCATGAGAACCTAGCGCAGCGAAGGGGGTAAGTCATGCAGCGATGGGCAGAAATTTTAAATATATATGTATGTGAATATATACATATATATTTATGTGTTAGTATATACACATATAAGCACATAAATATATATGTATATGAGCATATACATATATATTTATAGCGAACACACAGTTGCTTATAGACACAATGTAAAGGCACCCCACATCTGCTACATTTAACCGTTAAAAACTGCTTATTACAGTTATTTTCTTAAAAAATAAAAATGCTATTTATTCTATTTTTAAAAGACACAGTAGACTAAACTTTGGGGGCAATTGGGGCACTTTTGGAAAATTAAACAGAGATCTCATATCTGGTTAACTTTCAGAGAATTTACCCGTTTATGGGCTTGCGATAAATTAGCACTTCACTTGTAATCTAGCCCTAAATGTGAGAAAATATATTTTTTAACTGTTATTAGAAGATATCACATTTTTTGTCATGCTGCTAAAAAGATACTGAACAGATTTACTGTTGGATATGCCCCATTGAAATGATCATCTTTTATTTTGCATGGGAAAAATTATTATTTTATTTATTTATTGTATACAAAATGCTTTTATCATCAATGTAAACATTTCTAAATGTTTAATATCAATTTTATTTTTTTATTGTTGATATATAAACTTAGAAAAAAGGGGAAAAAAGAGAGTTTTTGATAAGGAATATTAATCTACTAAAGAGGGGCATTGTGGTTTGGTTGAACAACTTTATATTGCATACACTGAGATTTTTATTTAGATGAGTATATTTGTATATCAAAATTAGGGTTATGTTTATGTTAGTGTGCATGTACAGTTATTTTCTACTTTTTTATTGGATATAAAATACATATAGGTTTACTTTCCCTTTAATACTGAATCTTTGCTTATATGAAGATCTGCAAAAATAAAAATAAAAATCTAGATTCTAGATTCTCCTGTGATATCATGCATGTAATTTAAATAGTTTTATTATAAGAAAGAAATTAAAATTGCCCAAGCTCCCATACAATGTTTTCACATGAGAATTTTGTTGACTAGGATTGTTGGCCAAGAAAAAATAATGTCCTAGATTTGTAGACATCTGTGAGGTTGCTCAGATTCCTTCTTGTAATGATAAAATCATGTTAAAAAAACATTAAACCTCGATTCACCTATATTTTCCAGAGTTTGGTTAGTGGTCATTCATGGCATTAACTATATATAGTTGTGTGAGGTTCCCAATATCTTACACATCAATCATAAACCGGTAGCAACGTGAAAAAGCAATAATTACAACTGCAACACGTAGGAAAAACGCCTGCAAAACAAATCTTTGGGATTGTAAAATATTTGCATGTCTATTTTATTATGGTAAAGTAGTATCACTGGATAGAACAGAAGAAGTCTTCAAAGTTGACCGTATCAGATTGTTCTTGAACTGTGGTCAGAATTTTTCATGTGCACTTAGGCCAAGCGTGTGGAATTCATATAGGTAGACTGTATTACCCCTGTTTCTTGTCTCACGGTCGTATCTTGTTATTTCAAAGCTGACGAGGTTGCCCAATCTTTTTTTATTTCTAACTAGTGCAAAAGCCCGGGTACATGGGCCATTTTCTGTAGTGCAATGGTCCCACACGCCCACGCTCCCAACTATGCTCCCGCCCAGTCACGCCCCCGCCACGTCCATTCATGCCTAGTTATGCACCGACCACTGCCGCTCCTGCCCTGCGCCACCTGTTCACGAGCTAACACACCGCCGCCAAGCCCGCTCCTGTCCACCCCATCCACTACCACTGGTCACGCCCCCCGCCACACACGCTCCCGTCCACCCTCTCTGCTGTCTGATCTACAGCCCCAAATGGCTTAGGGACAGTGTGCGAGTGAGAGGTGTGGCTTGCGGCAAGTGAGGAGAGGCATGGCTTGGTGACACGGGCCTTTGGCTGTATTCTTTTGGCTGTGCACGCAACAGACAACAGCGACGGACGCATTACAAATGCATTTATAGTATAGATGAACTGTTTTCAAGTTTTCTTTTTTTGTATATGTTAGAGTGAACTGTTTTATAGAGGGTTTTTTTAACTAGTTTGTTCTGTAAAAATGTTAAAGGTGTTTCTGTGATTCTTGTGTTATTCAAAGTGAAAGTTCTATGGGCCAAAATGGGAGTGATTCTAAAAAGAAATGCTCCTCTACTGATTTTATGGCATGAATGGGTTTTATTTAATCTAGGCCAATGTCTCAGTGAAAGAAACAAGTTTTCAGAGGTCACCTTACACTACTACTACTTTTATGGTAAAGTAGTATCACTGGATAGAACAGAAAAACTCCTCGAAGCTGACCGTATCAGATTGTTCTTGAACTCTGGTTAGAATTTTTCATGTGCACTTAGGCCAAGCATGTGGAATTTATATATGTAGAATGTATTACCCCTGTTTCTTGTCTCACGGTAATATCTTGTTATTTCAAAGCTGACGAGGTTGCCCAATTTTTTTTTATTTCTAACTAGTGCAAAAGCCCGGGTACACGGGCCATTTTCTGTAGTGCAATGGTCCCACACGCCCACGCTCCCAACCATGCTCCCGCCCAGTCACGCCCCCAGCCACGTCCGTTCATGCTTGGTTACGCCCCAGCCACGCCCGCTCCTGCCTGGCTACACCTGCTCACAAGCTAACGCACCCCCGCCACCTTACACGCAACCTAGGAATATGTCTCAGTACAAATTAATAGCTGTATCTGGTAAATTATTAAATTAAAAGCTTTAAAATTCACCATAAATAGTTAAAGGGGCATTTTTTTTATTTTTTTATTTGTTTAATCTAAAAGAAGGTATTTCAAAATGTATTATAGCGTTTTGTTCCTATCCTGAATAAAACACGTTTTTAGGAAGAACTAAACCAATACCACAGTATTCATTTCAAATTAAATTTGAACAACTTTTACTTTTTTTCAGGCAAGAAACTAAAATATTTTATACATGTGTAAATGCTTCTTATTCATATAACTAGGCGATAAGCCTACCCAGAGGGCAGTCTATGTTTAAAAACTACAACCCTTACAGAAAAAAAACGAAACAAAGCTATCCAAAATAAAAAAATGAAACCAAAACTAATACCCCTATTAAAATAAAAAATCCTCCCCAAAATAAAAACACCCCCTAATCTAATACTAAACTACCAATAGCCCTTAATAGGGTCTTTTGTAGGGCATTGCCCTAAGTTAAACAGCTCTTTTACCTCTGAAAAATACTAAATCCCCCTAACAGCAAAACCCCCCACCCACCAAACCCCCCAAAATAAAAAAAACTAACAATAAAAAAATACTAAACTACCCATTGCCCCTTAAGGGGCATTTGTATGGACATTGCACTTAAAAGGGCATTTAGCTCTTTTACTGCCCTTAAAAGGGCAATCAGCCCTTTTTAAATTGTCTAAATCCCTAATCTTAAAAATAAAAAAACCTCAAAAAATAAATAAATAAATAACACTAAGCTCCAAATAAGTACTAATGGTTCCTGAAGTCCGGCGGAGAAGGTCTTCTTCCAGACGGATCCATCATCTTCTATCTTCATCCGGAGTAAAGGCGGCGCATAGCGGAGGTGCAGAGCTGTGTTCCTGATGCCTGGATCCTCAGCTGCGGTCCTCAACGGCGGCAGTCCTTGGCGGCGATCATCTGCGGAGGCATTCCTCAGCGGCATGGAGGCTCCACTTCATCCGATGTCTGTCGTAGACTGAAGAATGAATGCAAGGTACCGCAATCAATTTGGGGTACCTTGCATTCCTATTGGCTGAAATTTTGAAATCAGCCAATAGGATTAGAGCAACTGAAATCCTATTGGCTGTTCAAATCAGCCAATAAGATTTCATTAGCTCTCATCCTATTGGCTGATTTTAAAATATCAGCCAATAGGAATGCAAGATACACCAATAAATGTGGGGTACCTTGCATTCAATCTTCAGTGTGAGGTAGACGATCACTTGAAGAGGAGCCTCCACGCCGCCATAGAGCGCCGCCGCTGAGGACCGTCTGCCGAGGATCGCCACTTCTGGGAAGACCACATCACACCTCCGCTCCGTGCCACCTTCACTGTGGATGAAGATAGAAGATGATAGACCCACCTGGAAGAAGACCTCTGCCGGACTTCAGGAACCATGAGTACATATTTGGGGCTTAGTGTTAAGGTTATTTTTTGGGGTTATTTTTTATTTTTAAGATTGAAAAAGAGCTGAATGCCCTTTTAAGGGCAGTAAAATAGCTGAAGTCCCTTTTAAGGGCAATGCCCATACAAATGCCCCTTTAGGGGCAATGGGTAGTTTAGTTTTTTTAGTGTTAGGTTTTTTTATTTTGTAGGTTTGGTGGTTGGGGGGTTTTACTGTTAGGGGGGATTTGGTTTATTTGTAATGTAAAAGACCCGATTTATTTTAAGGGCTATTGTAGTTTAGTCTTAGATTAGGGAGTGTTTTTATTTTGGGGGAGCATTTTTTATTTTCATAGGGATTAGGTTTAATTTTTTTTATTTTGGATAATGTGGTTTATTATTTTGTGTAATGTTAGCTTTTTTTAATTTCTGTAATGTTAGACTTTTTTTATTTTCTGTTATTTTAGATTAGTTTAAATTTAGTTTTCTTTATTTTTAAAGTAATGTTAGTTTTTTTTATTTTAATTGTAATGTAGGATTATTTTAATTTATGTAATGGGGTTAATTTAGGGGGTGTTAGGTTAGAGGGCTTAGTGATTAGTTATTTGCGTTGTGGGATTTGGCGGTTTAGGGGTTAATAGATTTATTAGGTTAATTTAGCGATGTGGGTTAATGGCGGTTTAGGGGTTAATAGATGTATTAGGTAGTTTGCGATGCTGGGGTTGGAGGATTTAGGGGTTAATAATTTTATAAGGTAGTTGTTTTGTTTTTTTACTACTTATTGCGGGCGGTTAGTTTTTTTTAAAATACTTATTACGGGCGGTTAGGTTTTATTTTTAACACTTATTGTGGGCAGTTAGTTTTTTTTTTTTTGTAATGCTCTGTTTGCCTTCGCTGCATTCCGGTGGATTCCGAAAATGGCAGGGTTGTGAATGCTTCGCTGCATCCAGGGGAATTCTTTTGGCTGTGCACGCAGCCAACATTCTTTTGGCTGCCTCGCAATGCCAACATTCCTTTGAGGATGCGCGAACAACTGGCGACACCGACGGACGCGTTACAAACGCAATTATAGTATAGATGAGTAATTAATTTAAACATTAATCCTTTGGAAAATTTTTTTACCTTGAGTTAAAAATTAATGAAATTTTTTATTTGTCCATTATTATTCAGAAACATAATTTATAAAAAACAAAAACAAAACTTAAAAACAACAATGGGGGAGGGGGTATATTTACATATGAATTTTGAGATATTACCGAAAAAAAACAACTTTTCCTTTAATGGTCTTTTAATTTTTAGGTTTATTTGTCTTTAAACTTATAACTTGCAACAGACTTTGTCACAATAAAAAAAGAACACAATAAAATATACGTATTTACAAACTGTATGTAATGAGGCTTTTACAAATCACTAAAGTATTACATAAACATATGCACAGGGCAAAGGTTCAATAGCTTTATACAGAGTTGTACAAAAACACATTAACCTTAGGAGCCTTTTTTTATTTGGTTGTAACTTAAGGGATTAGAATATTTTAAAACAGTAAATGAAAGGCATGTAAAAGAAGGTGTACACATTTGAAAGTATCACAGTATACTTATGACCTGGCAGTATTAATCATAGCACAGTTGTAAGGACTGTCCTGTAATGAGATTGCTGCCACAAGCGTTCTCTAATAAGGATATAGTACTGTAGTTTATAGGTGTAGTAAATTAAAAACTGAGCTGTAGATCTATTAATGATAAGGTTGCCATACTTCCCCTTGAAAAGACATTTATGAGAAATGTTGAAGCCAGGAATTGTCTGTTGTTCATAAGTGCCATGTTGTAAAACCAAAACTGTGAATCCATTAGTATGTAATAAAAGTTAAATAAAGACAACAGAATAGGACCTTTTTCTGCATTGGAATGTTTTTGGGTGTCATAGTATCTCCCAAGCTTTTTGTGAAGGCTCATTATTGACTGGCCAGCTAGCATACAGTAGAATATTGAGTGCATGCAATTGTACTCTTGTTTTTTTTTTTTAAGGGATCATGGGGGAATGTGTGCTGCCCTCAAAGAAGAAGATCCCACTATGTATGCAGAGATTTAGACTCAGGACTGTCCCAATTTGAGTCCATTGTCTCTTTGAACTGTCCAAACTCTAAAGCCTTACAAATTAAATACAAATTAGATAAAAAATTATCTGGTGCGTTCCACTCACTCTTGATTTTTTAAGTATGCTTTTGGGCACATATATATTTTATACTCTTACTTTAGATTGTTTTTAGCTTTATGAGGGTGAATCTTATTAAAATGTCAAATTTAGGTTCGTGAGAAATGTCAGACTGCTGTGTCTATGGGTAATGCATACTAAAATATCCAAAAATAATACAGTGAATTATGCATAATTCAATATATATGGTGCATTTCAGTATTTCAATCCTTCGAAAGAGATACTGGACTTACTCTATTCTAATGATTTGTTTTGCAGACAATTCAACAGTGTTATTCCAAAACTTTTTTGTAAGTAATAATAAATAAACGCCTAAAATGGTGCAAAAAAGAAGGAATTGTGAACCAATTTTTAATACAAAGCTAAAACTATATTGCATATTTAGGTTGCTTTCTAATATTTATTTTTAAAAGGAATAATTATACAAGGAAGAAAAACACTCTTTAGACGGACCAATAAATGATTTACAAAGTCCAGTCACTTGTTGCCTCTCCATCAATAACCTGGGGCCATAATTTTTAAGGGACGTTGATAAAATCCCACTGACACATAGTGTACTTCGCTATTTTTTGCAGGATTTTTTAACTCTTGGAAACGAGTTTCTTTTATCTTGGTTTCTCAAGTTTTTCTTATATGGTGTTTTGCACATGCTCAGTTCACCTATTCACATATCTCCTTCCTTTTATTATTTTTCATACCTACACACCAAAAAATAAAAAATACATTTTGAAATGGTTGACTTTAGGAATGAGTGATGTGGAAATATGAACAGGTTTCTGATAAGCTGACAACGTCTCCCTGATGAATGACTTTGAACCAATAGTTCAGGCTATCAGAGCTCAGATTGGTCATAATATTAAACCTGTACGGGAGTATATGGAGATTGGAGAGTACTTGAATCTTGACTTGACTTATTCTTGACATTAACTCAGTAGAGAAACATTGATTATTATTATAATTTTTCAAATTATTTTCTTTCTTTGTCACATCTGTCTGTCATTCCCTCTTTTCCCTTATACTGTATAAATTCATATGTATGTGAAGTGTGTGTAAAATAAATAAACTAAAATTTAAAAAATAAACTGTAAACTCAAATGCTAACAATTTTCCATATCACTACTACCTGTCCCTTTTAATGGATTTTGGAGCTATGCAGCTAAAAGTAATATCATTAACATGGGCATATTTGGTATAACAATGTATCTATTTTTTGATAATGTAGTTGTCTCCTATTGGCTATTTCTTGAAGATCTGCATCTGCAATAACGAGAAGAAGCAGTAAAGGTAATTGTGAAGCATATGTTAAAGGGACAGTCTAGTTAAAAAAAAAAAGTTTCATGATTCAGGTAGAGCATACAATTGTAAACAACTTTCTAATTTACTTTTATCATCAAATTTGCTTTGTTCTGCTGGTATTCTTTGTTGAAAGCCTGACCTAGGTAGACTCATATGCTAATTTCTAAGCCTTTGAAGGCCGCCTCATATTTTCAGTTTTTCATAGCTACACAGCTCTATTTCATATGTGCCATATAGATAACAATGTGCTCACTCCTGTAGAGTTATTTATGAGTCAGCACTGATTGACTAAAATGCAAGTCTGTCAAAAGAACTGAAATAAAAGGGCAGTCTGCAGAGGCATAGATACAAGGTAATCACAGAGGTAAAAAGTGTATTAATAAAACGATTATCTATCTTTTTAAACCTTATAATTTATGGACTAGACTGTTCCATTGATGGAATTAATGCATGCATAATGTGTTTAATCAATCACAAGCAAAAACCAGTTAACGACCTGACAATATTGTATACATAAGTAAGGTGGTTTTACTTATTGAAATGGTGACTATTAAAATAGACTGTCCTGGCATAGAAAACAAAGCCAATATTCACTCAAGCTGTATATGTTTTGCATGGCAAACACAAATGGATTGGAACAGAGGCTTATATGTACATTTAACTGCCAATGTGTCATGAAAATGTTTTATTTAATTGAACACTGAAAGATGTAATTTGCATGATATTCTTTTAAATATGTCTGAATGAGTATAAAAGGTTATATAAGGCTGTAATTACATATAACACCAGATAGTAATTAGTGACATTGTAACAAGAATTAATTTTAGAATTTACTGATCTTTATTTCTTGGAAATCAAGACTGCAAGACAAATTTCTTACAGGATAGGACTTATAAAAATGTAACTAAAACAAAACAAAAATTACACATTTACTCATCAGATAGCATGAGCCATACAGAACACAAAGGAAATTTTGTACAAAGGAAAATGTTTTAATGTACTAAACATTGGAAAAAAAAACATATGTGCATTATTTAATGTTTAAGTATATTTTATTTATATTACTTAGATGTAGAAAATATTTCAGAGCAGATGTTTCTAAACAGAATTGACCTTCATGTCCTTGGTTTCTTTGGGAAGAAACATCACCTCTGACAGCTAGCAAATTTCATTATTCAGTATCACAGATACAAAACGTTCCTTAACTTAGATGTCTGTGAGCAGACTAGAAGATAAGTATGCCACCTACACAGAATTCTGGTCCATAGTGGTAGTAGTTGCTTCAAGGGTTAATTTTGCTGGCTGAATCCTTGTTTGCTGCAACTGTAAGGGGAAGATGAAGCAGCCACAATAGGTACAGGTCAATGTGGAGCGCCCAGAGCTGTTTTGTAGTTAAAGATCATAAACCAACTACCACCAAACAAAGGGCAAAAAACTTCTGCACACACATAGGTCTAGATTACAAGTACTGTGTTAAAAAAAGAAACGTTGAACTTAACACAAAAGAAATACATTCAAAATTACAGTTAAACTCATATAAACACTATCTGATAAAAATGAATCATTTAAATATTAAAAAAGTTATAGTGGTTAAAAAGGTATATGACAAGGTGTTTGACTGCAAAGGGCTATATTGTATATATACATACAAATGCATTGTAACAGTATAACCCTGATATCGAGGGTTAATACCAGATGAAAGATGCCCTTGAATAGCAACACACGAACCCAGTTAATACACTGAACAGGGAAAATACACAAAATCCTTCTCTCCTGGAACAGGCAAAAGAACAATCCAAAGTAGCAATTCCCCCCTAACATGAGACCAAGCTCCATCTTGAGGGTAAAACAGGAATCAGCCAGAGCTGTGTGTTTATTGTTCTTAAATACACATTTTTACACATTAGTACCACCCACAGGGTTTTGTAAAACAACCAATAAACACATACAATACTCTCAGACACTCCCACACAAAATCCTCCCCTCTGCCTGTGATACAATTACCTTACACAATGGGTGATGCAATTACCTTACACAATGGTTGATCCAGTTACCTTACACAATGGTTGATGCAGTTACCTTAAACAATGGTTGATACAATTACCTTACACAATGGTTGATGCAGTTACCTTACACAATGGTTGATGCAGTTACCTTACACAATGGTTGATACAATTACCTTACACAATGGTTGATGTAATTATCACAGACAGAGAAATACAGTTCAATTGCCATGGAGCCAAAGTCTTTCATTATACAAATGGGCTACATGGCATAGCTATCTGGGGTATCACTGTCCAAATAGGGCAAGTACTGAATGACCCGGCTTTCGTGTCTTTGCAGGGGAAAAGCAAGCATTTCAACATGTGGTCATAGTCTAAAGGCAGCAGGCGGACAACCAGGCTGCACAGTGGCGAGATTGGTCTCGTCACATCTCTCCCCTTTTCCAAACAGACTAACAGGGTATCTGACCTCCTGCCGGTCAGTGCCCTGGTTAGTCCAGAAACCCACCCACAAAACACAATAAGCAGTACAGCCCACCCACAATAAATGGTCACTACACCTGAGTAGAGGAGAAACTTGTCCATGTCCAGGTGCCTCACCATGGCTGTGTGGGGGACTGGTATGGTGAACTGGTTGGTTGTGAGGTGGGCAGAGACCAGCTGTACTCTGCCCTGGTGCCAGAACTACCACAGAAGTAGCCTGGTGGGAGCCTGGTTGCTGGAGGGGGAGACCGACTGTCTCCCCTTTGGATACATAGCTGTGCTGCTGGAGGGGAAGACCGATCATCTCCCCTTTGGACAAAGCACCAGGCTACTGTGGGGGGAGAACGACTGTCTCCCCTTTGGCTAAACAGCCCTGTTGCTGGGGGACAGGACCGACTATCCCTACCCCCTGTTCTGTAAGTGCAGAGACCACGGTCCCATCTGCACAGTTGTGGGGCTTACTGTCTCCCCCTGGTGCGTTAAGCTGCCGCTGGGGAGAGGGGGTAACAAGCTCCTCTCCCATACATACTTACAGCCGCTGGGGAATGGAGACTGGGCTCCCAATCCCCTGCATCTCACTCTGCTGATGGGGGGCAGAACCAACTGTCTCTGCCCCCTGTAACTCAGCCTGCCACTGGGGAATGGAGACTGGGCTCCCGATTCCCTGCATATTCCTCTGCTGCTGGGGGACAGGACCAACTGTCTCTGCCCCCTGTAACTCAGCCTGCCGCTGGGGAATGGAGTCTGGGCTCCCAATTCCCTGCAGGACCGGTGGAGAGACCTCAGTCCCGTCCCTACCGGCCACCTGGGGTCCTTCCCAGTAAAACTCCACAATATCTTCCCAGCTGAATGGGTCTGGATCTGGGTCTTTCACCTTGCTGTCTTGCTGAGCCTTCCCAATGGAGTGGAAGAGATCTTGGTAGTCCTGCTCCAGTTCCCACTCCAGGGCTGCTAAGTCAGCCAGGTCTGGCTCTATCTCATGGGGGTCAGCCCAGTCATGCCTAGCCTCCCTCTCGTAGAAAATGTCCTGAAGTCTGGTCTGCGCAGGGCTCCCAAAGTCAGGCTCTGCAAAGGAATCCCATAACAAGCCAGGACCATCAAACTCCTCTCCCTCTGGTTTGTCATGCTCGGCTGTCCAGGGTATATACTGTGCCATATACCACCAGAGCGCCTGGTAGGCATCCTCTAGCCATAGCTCCTGCCATACCCGGTGCTCTAGTTCCTTCACCCATTACTCCAGGGGCTGCTCTCCCAGGAAGGGCATCCGCAGGGTCACTTGCTTCTGCAACCACTGCTCTTCACTGGGGAGACTCTCACCCCGCTGGTATTGTACATTATCCAGGGCCTGGTACCAGATGCCTTTCCTTAATGCATCCCGGACATCCAGGTCCTCCTCCTCGTATAACACTGCTGGTTCCATTCTGTTGCTTTTAGGGTCGCTGTACTGGGTAATGTGTTGCCCCCAACTTTTAAATCCCTGGATGTGTAGTTTCTCTTCTGGGCAATGAGGACAATCCCGTAACAGTATAACCCTGATATTGAGGGTTAATACCAGATGAAAGATGCTCTTAATACGGGAATATCAACACACAAACCCAGTTAATACACTGAACAGGGAAAATACACAAAATCCTTCTCTCCTGGAACAGGCAAAAGAACAATCCAAAGTAGCAATTCCCTCCAAACATGAGACCAAGCTCCATCTTCAGGGTGAAACAGGAATCAACCAGAGCTGTGTGTTTATTGTTCTTAAATACACATTTTTACACATTAGTACCACCCACAGGGTTTTTTAAAACAACCAATAAACACATACAATACTCTCAGACACTCCCACACAAAATCCTCCCATCTGCCTGTGATACAATTACCTTACACAATGGGTGATGCAATTACCTTACACAATGGTTGATGCAGTTACCTTACACAATGGTTGATACAATTACCTTACACAATGGTTGATGCAATTACCTTACACAATGGTTGATGCAATTACCTTACACAATGGTTGATACAATTACCTTACACAATGGTTGATGTAATTATCACAGACAGAGAAATACAGTTCAATTGCCATGGAGCCAAAGTCTTTCGTTATACAAATGGGCTACATGGCATAGCTATCTGGGGTATCACTGTCCAAATAGGGCAAGTACTGAATGACCCGGCTTTCGTGTCTTTGCAGGGGAAAAGCAAGCATTTCAACATGGGGCCATAGTCTAAAGGCAGCAGGCGGGCAACCAGGCTCCTCCAATGCACAGTGGCTAGATTGGTCTCGTCACATGCGTGTTTAAATATGTGTATGTATGTATATTCATATGTATATATGTTTGTACATATGTATTTAAGTATTTATAGGCTAGATTACAAGTCTTGCGTTAGCCTTAAAAAGCAGCGTTGAGGGGTCCCAACGCTGCTTTTTAACGGCCGCTGGTATTAGGAGTCTGGCAGTAGAGGGTCTACCGCTCACCTTTTTTTCCGCGATTTTAGCTTACCGCTAATCCCCTTACGTCTATTGCGTATCTTAGCTTTTTAATGGGATTTTATCAGCCAATAGGAATTGAAGGGACGCCATCTTGGATGACGTCACTTAAAGGAACCTTCATTCTTCAGTCGCCGTCGGATGGAAGAGGATGCTCCGCGTCAGATGTCTTCAAAAAGGCCCTTTTAAGGGCTATTTGTAATTTAGTATAGGGTAGGGAATTTTTTTATTTTATTAGGGGGATTAGATTAGGTGTAATTAGTTTTAAAAAATTGTAATTCTTTTTTTTATTTTCTGTAATTTAGTGTTTGTTTTTTTGTACTTTAGTTTATGTTATTTAATTGTAGTTAATTGTAGGTAATTTATGTAATTAATTTAATTATAGTGTAGTGTTAGGTGTAATTGTAATTTAGGTTAGGATTTATTTTACAGGTAAATTTGTACTTATTTTAACTAGGAAGTTATTAAATAGTTAACTATTAAAAACTATTCTACCTAGTTAAAATAAATACAAAGTTGTCTGTAAAATAAATATAAATCCTTTAGCTAGATACAATGTAACTATTAGTTATAGAGTAGCTAGCTTAGGGTTTATTTTATCAGTAAGTATTTAGTTTTAAATAGGATTAATTTAGTTAATTATATAAATTTTATTAGGTTTATTTAAATTATATTTAAATTTAGGGGTTAATAAATTTCTTATAGTGGCAGCGACGTTGGCGGCGGAAGATTAGGAGTTAATAAATTTACAATAGTTGCGGTGACGTTGGGGGGAAGATTAGGGGTTAATAAATATAATGTAGGGTTTGGCGATGTTGGGGGCAGTAGATTAGGGGTTCATAGGGATAATGTAGGTGGCGGTGGTGTCCGGAGCGGCAGATTAGGGGTTATTAATATAATGTAGGTGGCGACGATGTTGGGGGCGGCAGATTAGGTTTCAATAAGTGTAATGTTAGGGGTGTTTAGACTCGGGGTTCATGTTAGGGTGTTGGGTGCCGTCATAAAATTAATTTCCCCATAGGAAACAATGGGGCTGAGTTAGGAGCTGAACGCTGCTTTTTTGCAGGTGTTAGTTTTTTTTTAAGCCAGCTCAGCCCCATTGTTTCTTATGGGGAAATCGTGCACGAGCACGTTTTTCCAGCTTACCGCTACCGTAAGCAGCGCTGGTATTACAGTGAGATATGGAGCTAAATTTTGCTCAACGCTCACTTTTCTGAGGCTAACGCCGGCTTGAAGAAAACTTGTAATACCAGCGTTGGCTTAAGTGAGCGGTAAGAAAAAAGGCTCGTTAGCACCGCACAGCCTTACCGACAAAAACTCATAATCTAGCAGTATGTGTTTTATTGTATATTTACTGTACATATTTAACATTCCAATGTTCACTTACAGGATAATTTATTTATTTTTTCTATATATATCTGAAATTAGGGGGAGGTAAAAAGTGGGTTTAAAATCCTCCACTACGCATAAAATATAGAGAAAATAATTCATTGTGTTGTTCATTACCAATCTAGACATGCCAGAAGGCTTGTTTTTCCCTCAGAAAACCTCTTTTCTAATGCAGCAAAGGATTCTGGGTTAATATATGCAAATGAGGCTAACAACAAACACACTTTTTTACTTCAAGCCTGCTTTTGAGCAGACCTGAAGTAAAAAAGTGTGTCATTCTGAACCTCTGAATTTAAGGAAATCAAATCTAAGGAAAAAGAAATATGTTTAATCGCCCCTACAAATCTAACCCGCCTAAAAAAAAATGAACCTGACACATCAAAACCCCTATATCCACCATCCCCCACATCGCAACTACTAATAAAATGTATTTACATCTAAACCACCATCCCCCACAACACAATCTACATATTTAAACTATTAACCCCTAACTCGCCAATCCCTGCATCGAAGTACCTATTAAATGTATTAAACCCTAATCCGCCATCCCCCCACATCGCAAACTACCTAATAAATGTATTAACCCCTAATCCGTCAACCCCCCCACAACGCAAAGTACCTATCAACACTATTAACCCCTAAACCGACATCCCTCACAATACAAACTACCTATTAAAACTATTAACATCAATCCGCCAACCCCCCACAATGCAATCTACCTCATTAACCTATTAAGCCCTAAACCGCCATCCCCCCACACTGCAAAGTATTAATCTAATCACTAAGCCCCCTAACCTAACACCCCCTAAGTTAACCCCAATTACATAAAATAAAAAAAGACTAACAGCATAAAAATAATGTGGAAGCATGTTGAGGTGATGGCATTGATTAGTCGGTCCATGGAGAGTGAAGAGTCCAGGATGAAGCCTAGATTTGGTGCATGGTCGGTTGGGGTTGGAGGGTGACCGAGGGCTGTGGGCCACCAGGAATCGTCCCATGCAGATTTATTGGGTCAGAGGAGGAGGACTTCGATTTTGTCTGTGTTCAGTTTGGGCCGGTTGTCATTCATCCAGGCAGCGACTGCTGTCAGGCCTTCGTGGATGTTCTTTTTGGCTGTGCTGGGATCTCGGGTAAATGAGATGATTAACTGGGTATCGTTGGCATAGGAGACAATGTTGAGATTGTGGCATCAGACGATGGTGGCGAGAGGGGCCATGTAGATGTTGAAGAGGGTGGGGCTCAGCGAAGAGCCTTGCGGTATATCGCAGTTGACTAGTGTGGGTTTGGAGGAGAAGGGCGGCAGTCTGACTTTCTGGGTCCTGCCCATGTGGAAGGAGGTGATCCATTCCAGGGCTTTGCTGCAGATGCCCAGCGTCGTGTAGGCGGGTGCGGAAGGTGTTGTGGTCGACAGTGTGAAATGCTGCTGAGAGGTCTAGGAGGATGAGGGTGGCAGTTTTTCCTCGGTTGAGCATGGCGCGGATGTCATCTGTGGCGGCAAGGAGGGTGGTTTTGGTGCTGTGGTTGCTTCTGAAACCAGAATGTGAGTGGGCCAGGGTGTGGTTAGCCTCAATGTGGTCAATAAGTTGCAAGTTGATGGACTTCTCTATGACTTTGACCAGGAAGGGAAGTAGAGAGATGGGGAGGTAGTTAATCGGGTCCGTGGGTTCTGCCGATGGTTTCTTCAGCAGTGGTTTAAGTTCTGCATGCTTCTAGACATCCAGGAAGGTGCCAGTTTTCATGGAGCAGTTGATGGTGCCGCAGAGTTCAGGGGCGATGGTGTAGCTTTGCTTTGTTGAATATGTGATTAGATAAAACTTACAAAATACATTATGAATTAAATTGATAATGTTCAGTGTATAACAACCCGTATTACAGTCAATTAACCCTAGTCAATAGGTTATACACATTCCAATTAAAAAAAATTTTGAGCCGTATAATTTTTTAAGCTGTATATCTACTATAATATAATGGAATGGGTTATAAGTTTTCCCCAACCCAATCCCTTTTAATACTCCCTATCCTTATGTCTCTAAATAAAAATCTTCACGTTCTCCACCGTATTCAATAACTTTATCTCATACATATCTCTAAAAAATTTTTTATCATGGTAATACATAATCTTAAACTATACATATTCTATACACTTGATATTTAATGTTAGTATACTTCAGGTTTTTATTTTTATTTTTATCTTTATATTTATTTTTGTTCATTCTCCATTCATTTATCTAACTTGAAATAAAGATAGAATATAGATGAACATCTCACACACATAACAGTATAAATGTATACTCCTCCAAAATACCTTTAAGACAATATACATCTTTAAGGAAATATACATCTGTATAATTCCACCTTTAGACTAAAGAACCATATATCTCTGCATTCCACCTTTAATTAATCAAACTGGGTAACCAATCAGAAGGGTTGTTAGCTTTTGAATATCTTTTCAGGTGACACAGATAAACATGTCTTGATAAAGCCTAAGGGCGAAGTGCGTTGACCTTGACACTGTTGTCACCTTGTAATTTTAAAATTTGTACTACTTATTTGTACTGATTGTACTCAAAAGAAATAAGAAGCCAAGAAAGTTACAACAGGACTTTGTTGTTGTATTGCCACCTTTAACACCCTTGCTGGGTTTTTAAACATCCTGTTTCTGCTGCTATTCAACCTTATTTCATCTAGTCGCATTGGCGACCGCCAAGTTTATTTTCACTGTGAGCCAAAGTTCATATCACTGTGAATTCAGTCACTGCTAGTGACCGCAAAGACTACACCTTTAAATTTGGAGCTGATGTTGTGTTCTTTACCTAATCAGTATATTCCCTTAGTTGCTACTAGCAACCACCAAGTCTACAGCATACAAGAGTCCAAGTCGCAATCTGTGACCGCAAAGATTTCAAGTCACTATCCGTGACCGCAAAGAGTCCAAGTACCCATCTGTGACCGCAAAGATTTCAAGTCACTATCCGTGACCGCAAAGACCACATCTCTAACTTCCCCCAGGACTCGACACGGAACAGGGGATTAAAGAATACAAAGATATAACTTCTTCAAAGATACCATCTACATCAAGTTGCAAATTTGTAACACATCAGGCTCATGATAAAATATATTCAAGATCATTTGCTACATTATAGCATAACTCCGGTTGCTAGGATCGCAACCGTGACGTAGGAGGGGATACCTGAAAAATCCGCCTCCCACTAACGGACCGGTAACGCTGATTCGCGACATGAGCGGTGAGGTCGGTCCTCTTGTTACCGGACATACAATACAAATTTGTAAGGTACCATTGCTATATTGTTGGCTAAATTGATAACCTTTTAGTACTTCTTGAATGCATCAGTACTAGTGTTTATTCTATGTTACAAGGGAGACGTCCCTTTTTTATGTATTATTTTAGAGCTTTTTATTAAATTTTGCTTAAACTAAGAAGTGTCTTTTGGTATACATATATATACACATAAAAATTGCTTTTATTATCATCAAATGTTTTTTGGCACGTATTAAAAACATGGGAATTTTAACCCTTACTTCATAACCAGATACTGTGTACTAACTATATTATTAACATTATAGTTCCCAGGTAATTAACATTTTTATGGTGAAAATATTTTTATTCATAAATTTTTTCAAATACAAAAAACAGTAAACAGTGGTCATAAGTTCCAGCATTCTCAAGTCGCTCGGTACAAATCACATACTTTACAAAGAAAAGCACTTTGACATATGAATACAAATGTGTCTTCACTCTCCTAGGATGTTTTGTGGTTCTATTTTATATATGTTTTGCTTGGCCTAGTCCATTCCTGCCCCCCCCCTCCTCCTCGAGGCTTCATAGTAATGTATGAAGGGTTCCCATTGCTGAAGAAATGTTTTTTTATCGTCTAGATATTCTGCTGTGGCGCTCGCCATATCAAAGTGATATGTCATCTTTTGTTTGATCATATCAAAACTAGGGGGGGTTCCCTTCCAAAATTGGGCTATGCTCAGTCTGACAATAGTACAGATCCATCTTGCTAACTTATTATTATGTTTGGAAATTCCTGGGATCGGGAAGTGGAGGAGAGCCTGCTCCATTGTCAGCGTTATTGGTTTTTGGAGAATCTCACTCACCAGGGAGGAGGTCTGATTCCAAACTTCCTTGACTAGTCTACAGTCCCACCACATGTGGGCGTATGTCCCAGTTCCGCCGCACCCTCTATAGCAAAGTTTGGTGAGAGGGTCTCCCCCTCCCCCCGACCTAGTTGGGAATAAATACCATCTGAAGGCTACCTTAACGAAGTTTTCCTTAAGAGCCGCATTTTGTGAGAAAGATAACCCACTGGCTAAATTCTCCTTCCATGTCTCTATAGACCAGGTTTTCCCTGTGTCATTTTCCCATTTTAGTATTATTGGTGGCTTGCTATCTTGTGGAGTGCTGTTGAGTAGTGTATATAGGGTAGAGATCCCACCTTTAACGTTCTGATCAGAAAGGCAAAGCCTCTCTAGTGTGGTACTTATAGGAACCTTCTCCCCCCCCATAATTTGTTGTGCTCTTGATTTTAATTGGAGGTAATGATACCAAATATTTCTATCTTCGCTATCTAAGGCTTGATACTGTTCGTATGATATTAACTTGGCGTCTTTGTATATGTCTGCTATTCTGTAAAGCCCTTTATTATGCCATTTCTGTTGTGTAATCTTATCAAGTGGGGTGTTTTTGGGTGTCAAGGGAGTGATCATTGATCTCCTATTGAGGAGGGGGAATTTGGAATTCACAGTTTTCCAAATGTGTAGGGTATGTTGAATTGCAATAAATTCACATTTTTTATGAGTGATATCATTATTGGGGGTCCATAAGAGATTGGATAATGGCGAGGTGTTCATAATGTTAGATTTGATTTTTATCCATTGCGAGTTATCATGAGGTTTAAACCAATGCAAGGTCTGGGCCATACGGGCTGAGTAATAGTATGGGACAAGGTTTGGAAGACCCACCCCCCCTTCTCTTTTTGGAGTACACATGATATTTTTATTGATTCTTGCTCTTTTACCCTGCCATACAAACTTCGAGATATCTTTTTGGAGTTTATGTAGGTCTGACAGGGGGAGGGATATTGGCAGGGAGCGGAATAAATATAGCAATTTGGGTAGCAGGGACATCTTGGTAGAGATAATTCGTCCATATAGAGAGATTTTGAGTTTCGTCCATTTTAGTAATAAGGCTCTAATTTTTTTAAACATGGGGAGGTAATTTAATTGATATAGGGAGTGTATATTATTAGATAGGTTTATTCCTAGGTATTTAATGGACTTTTTGGGCCATTTGAATGCAAAATTAAGTTCCATAAGTTTTTTAGTGTGGTTTGGTAACTCGATTCCTAGGGCTTCGCATTTCTCCTCATTTATTTTATAACCCGAAAGGAACCCAAACTGCTGTATTAATTTGTATACCGGTGAGAGGGATAATAAGGGTTTAGTTAACGTCAAGATTACATCATCGGCGAACAGGGATATCTTATGATCTGTTTGGCCTACCTGAATTCCGGAGATGTCTCTATTTTCTCTAATTTTAATAGCCAACGGTTCTATGCTCAAAGCAAATAGCAGTGGGGATAGTGGGCATCCTTGTCTAGTTCCGTTGTTGATATGTATGGTTTTAGACTGATATCCTGCCAATTTTACAAAAGCTGTTGGGAATGAATATAGTGATTTGATAGCATCAATAAATGACCCAGAAATACCCACCCTCTCCAGAACCGCAAACATAAAGTCCCAGTTAATTCTATCGAATGCCTTCTCTGCGTCCAAAGAAAGGAACAGAGAAGGCATTCTTCCCACCGTTGCTATATTGATCAGATCAATAATCTTCCTAGTGTTGTCTGGGGCCTCTCTTTGTGAAATAAATCCAACTTGATCTGGGTGAATTAGTTTAATAAGGAGTGGGTTTAGGCGGTTCGCTAGAATTTTAGTAAATAATTTAATATCCTGATTGATTAAGGAAATGGGTCGGTAGTTGTGGCAATGTTGTTTATTTTTCCCCGGTTTTGGGATTACTGTAATTCTGGCCGACAGCATTTCTCTAGGTATATCTTTACCCTGCATCATGGCATTAAATACTTTGACTAGCTGAGGTATCAGAATGGGATGTAGTATTTTATAAAAGATGGCAGGGTAGCCATCAGGTCCTGGGGCTTTGGATCGCTTAAGATTTTTAATATTCAATTTGATTTCCTCTTGGGTTATGGGTCTATTTAGGGATTCTAACTCCTCTTCTGTTATAGTTGGCATCGTACTCTCTCCAAGAAAGGCGGATAGGTCTGGGGCTTTGTCTCTACCTTTATTTGTTAATGATATATTATACAGTTTATCATAGTAGTCTGCAAAAATGTTGGCAATGTCCTGGGGGTCATTGGTCATTTTATTATTTGGAGATTGTACCTGGGGGACTGTCGTGATTTTCGTTATTTCTTTTAGTTTGTTAGCTAGCATTCGGTCAGGCTTATTGCCGTAGATATAGTACTGAGTGTCTACTATTTTTATAGATCTTGCTGCTTCCTTATTTAGAAGTGAGTCTAATTCTGCATTTTTGGTCTTGAGTAGGTTAATTAAATTACGTGACGGGTTAAGCCCTATTTGTGATCGAAGCCTGTTTGTCTCCGCTTTTAGGTTTATTAATTTAGTTTCCCTAAGTTTATTTTGTCTGCCAGATTCAGCCATAAGTAAACCTCGCGTATATGCCTTTAGTGCTCCCCATTCTAAGATAGGGTTCTGTGTGGAGTTATTGTTGATATTGATAAATTCAGTGATTTGTTGCTTAAGTTGCGTAAGTTCCGGACCTTCCCTAAGCAGGGATGCATTTAAAGTCCAGGATTTAGTCCTGTATGGGTTAATCAGTCCTGACAGGGTGATTTCCACTATGGAATGGTCTGACCAGGAGCAATTTGTGATAGATGCTTTGGAGAGTAAGGGTACTAGAATTTGACTCACAAAGATATAATCTATTCTAGATTGAGATGAATGCATAGGGGAATAATATGTGTAATCTCTAGTGCCGTGATTTAGGGCTCGCCACCCATCTATCAAATTATGATCTAGTGAGAAGTCAAGCAGGATCCTGCTTGATTTGGTGAGTTTGTTAAAAGGCGACTTCGTTTGTGAAGATCTGTCAACTCTGTCATTCATAGTGAGATTGAAGTCCCCACCAACTATAATTTTATACCTTTTCCACATCGTGAGGTGCTTGCTTAGTTTAGAAATAAAATTGGCTTGTAGCTCATTAGGGGCATACACGTTAACTAACAGAACTGGGGTGTTTTGTATTGAACCTTGTATTATTAAGTATCTGCCATCTCTGTCTTTTGTAACAGATTCCTCATGGAAATTTAGGGAAGAGTGTATTAGTATTGAGACTCCGCATTTCTTTTTCGGGCCTATAGCATGATATTGTGTGGGAAACGTCTTATCCCAATATGTGGGTGTGTATGCTGACGTGAAGTGTGTTTCTTGTAGCATTATTATCTTGGCCTTTAGCGCCTTGTATTCTGAGATTGCCTTTTTCCGTTTGATGTCAGAGTTTAAACCCCTAACATTATGTGATATTAATTTTATTGACATGATATATCTTTAAACAGAACAGCTATAGTAAGGTACCTTAGGGTTTTTGATGAATGGATCGCAGTCTCTCCTTTTTGGAGGGGGAGCTCCATGGACCAGGCCAAGCTTGGCTTCTGTGGGAAAGTTGTGATCAAGCCTACATAGTGAATGGAGGAAAAAATTAGCAAAACAGATAATATTGCGATAGGCAGTATGTAATAATAGGTATCCGAATGAACTGTCACAGTGAATGTGTGGAATGACCTGGAAATTAGTGACCGAGAGTGAAGTAAAAATGAAATACAAATAAATTCTAGAAATAATAACAATAAATATGTGGTGTGGAACATAGTGTTTACATCACATTTACCTGATCAGAAAATGTAGCATGAACATGGGTTTGGGGAAGGGGGTAAGGGATAGGGGGGATGGGAAGGTGGGGAGGGGAGGGGGTGGGGGAGATCCTGAGAATATTTATTACTCTTTTAAATTCTACTAGTAAACATTTTGAATGAAAATCTAACTAAAAATTGTAGGCAATGTGTTATCAAAAACTTAAATAGGATAATTAAGTTCAGAGAGGCAGTAGGGGCTACCAATATTTCTTATGCTATCTATTAGTTGAAGAGCTAGCTTATACAAATATGAATTTGAAGGTGGTGTGCTATCTAAGCGGGGAGCTATACCTTTCTGAATTGAGCATTGCCTACGGACTGTAACATATAAACATTGCAACTGAAAAGTAACCCTAAAACAATAACATATCAAAATTGAACCTCGAACAAAAGAATGTCATTATACAAGCCTTGTCCCTTCAAATTGGGTCAATCCTCTCAACTCTTGAAAAGGTCCTGGAATAGATAAAGATTCCAGAATAGTCTTGTTCTCAAGGTGGGGGATCTACTGTATCATCCGTTTCTTCTCCGTCAGTATCCTTGCTGGGGTTTACCCTTTGTTGCGTTGCTTTTACTTTTCTCCCGATCGGGATCCATTCTTTCTGAAAAGTTTTCCTAGAGGATGATGGGCTTGCAGGAGTAACAGGAGTGTCCATTTGTATTTGTAGACGATCTAGTATGGCCTTTCCTTCCTCCAAAGTAGTACAGGTGTAATTTCCGTTCTGATATGTAAAGGCCAGTTTGAAGGGAAAGTTCCATCTATATTTTATATGCTCCTTTGTTAGAGCTGTGGTAATGGGTCTCAAGTCCCTTCTTTTCCGAAGTGTTATTGGAGCGAGATCTGAGTATATTTGCAGATTATGACCTTCATATTCTATGCATTTTTGGTCCCTGGCTGCTTTCAATATTTTTTCTTTAACATGGTAGTAGTGCAGTTTTAGAATAATGTCTCTAGCAGAATTTGGTTGCGGTCTTGTGAGAGCCCTATGGACCCTGTCCATCAATAACATATTTGGTTCAATATCTGGGATTAGTTGTGTGAATAGATCAGTAACAGTTTCTTCAAGATTTTTAAAAGTCTCTGGGAGATTTCGAATTCTCAGGTTAGATCTGCGAGATCTGTTTTCCAGATCTTCAATCTGTTCTTCAAGTCTGCAGATGTATGAGGAGTTGTCTTGTATGGAGTTTCTGAGTATAGGGATTTCTTCTGTTACATTGTCTAGTTTTTCTTCTAGTTCCGCTGTTCTCCCACCTATTTCTCTAATATCTTGCCTTATCTCAGACAGGGCCATTTTGAATTCTTCCTGGAATATTGATTTAATTTGGGCTAGAAGCTCTTTATTGGTCTCCTCTGTTCTTGAACCTCCAGGAGACTCAGGGGTTTGTGTCATTGAGTTAGTTGCCATAGGAGAGTTACTTTTATCTGGTCCCTTTTGTTTTGATTGGGACCTTGAAAGGCATTCTTTCACTGTTTGTGACTTGTTCTTCATGGTAAGAGTGATGATGTGTAGGCTGCCCTATATTATATCTTAAATTTGAAGTAGGCCCAGACTTGTGTTATTCCTTGTGCTTCGCTATTCTCAGGATCTTTAGGTAGTATTTAGTGGTATTTGTTCATGTTTGTGTTAGTCCATCACTAAGTTAGTGCATATCGGTTAATTGTCAGGAAATGTGATTAATGGGGTTCTTTTTCAATTTCACATAATGCGTTTAGGGTAGTGAGAAGGTATATTGGAAAGGTCTCTCTTGTCTGGTGACTTGTAGGCTCCTGCTGATTCTCAATTGGTATTCCCAGGTTGTTGCTATAGAGCTCCACAGCCTAGGCCGAGAATTTGGAATAATGGAGTCTTGTAAGGAGACTGTTCTTAAATAAATATGCCGGTACTCACATTAGAGCATCTAGAGGGGTGTTAACAGATGCTTTATGTGTCCCTGTTGCAGTATCTTGTAAATGGCGTCTTTTCCCGCCAGCTAATTCTCAGCCCCTATTAGCCTCTTTTGTTTATTGCGGTATGTACGTTTATTTTGAGGGGCTAAAGATGTAGGGTATAGGTGTTAGTAGTGAGTTATCACTGCTGTTGCAGTTGCAGGTCAATGGTATTCAATGATGAGGTGCCTGATGATAAAGGGTTTTAGTCTTGTGATACTGCCGGTGAGGCCCACCGGGTGTGAGATGTGCAGGCCTCAGGGCTCCCCAGGAAGGGAATCGCTAGGGGTAGATGTTAATCTAGGGTATTCCTCCGGTGGTGTGTGTTTAAGTTGGGATTGACTCACCTCCCCCTACGGTTTGCTGGTTCGAGTCAGGCCTGCAGTCCTCCACCTCAGCCGGGTCCACCCCTCCAAGAAACTCCGTTCTCCGGCGGCCAGGGGTTGTAACAGGAGCCTTTCCCCTGGGACCGGAGGCTGTTGATTGGCAAAATAACTTCGTTCGCGGACCCCTCTGAGCACACCAGCAGAGGTCGCGCCGTGTCAGGAGGGAAAGGCCCCAAGCAAGATGGCGGCTCCCCGCGCCTAAAGTTGTTCAGGCGCGCGGAGGACTCAATACCACAGGATCACAGGTAACAGTTCGTGAGGCTTGGGTCGTGCAATGATTGCTCCCGGTATGGTGATCGGTGGGGCTGTATGCGCAGTCCCGGGGGGAGGTAAGGCCCAGCCTGGGCAACGTGAGTGGTGTTGCTGCTAGATCTCCGGACGCAAGTGCAGCGGTCAGACTGACCTCCTAGCCGGCGATGAAGCAGTAATCTTCTGCTCCGGAGCGGATCCCCGACCCTCCGGAGCTAGTAAGGGGCACCTCAGTGGGGATAAGCAGTTACTGGGCCAGTGAATGCGCCCGCGATTCAAAAGTTTTGATAGAGGTCCCTTATTTTATGTAGGGATAAGGAGGCTATAGTTGTGGTCTGATATATATCGAAATTGCCCCCAAATGCAAGTAATATTGAGGCTTTTATTTGACTTTTATGGGTCTAGAGTCAGGAGCTCTCCTCTGGCACGTCTGCTCCCGCTGGCTGTCGACTCCGCCTCCCCGTAATTAACATTTTTAGACATATGAACTACCTATTTATATCCAGGACATAAATACTTATCTGTCCAAATATATACATTAAATTAACCACTGGAGTATACTGTCTAATTTAGAATATACAATTAAATACATACAAATAGTATATAGCCCCATTTTTATACCTGATATCTATATATTTCAACTTCACTACTACTAATTTAAATAAGAATATTCTTTGCAAATATCTTCACCCGTGCTTTTAGCGCTTGACTTCATTCACACAAGAATATGTGATGGGGGCATGGGTCCAAGGGTGTGCTGGAGTGTATGGATTTCATGATTCTGAGGGTGTCCTCTGTGGTGAGGGGGCTCCAGATAGTCTGTGTGGGGTGTGGAGGGTGAATTTGGGTAGGTGGTGGGGGTTGAGTCATGAGGCGTGAAACTGTCAGATGTCGAGGATCTTGCGGTGGAAGTGTGAAGCAAGGGTATTGCAGAGGTCCTGAGAGGGTGGGATGTCTGTTTGGTGGTGTCGCTGTTGGGTTTAGAGAATTCCTTGATGACTGAGAACAACTCCTTGCTGTTGTGTGCGTTTGAGTTGATTCTGTCTTGGATGGCTGTTTTTTTGCGGTTTTTATGTGGTGGTGGTGGGTGGTGATTGCTTCCTTAAAGGCAGCTTTTTCCAGAAGGGTCTTGCTGGATCTCCAGGTTCTTTCCAATCATCTGCAGTGGCGTTTGGAGTCCTGGAGGGCCGGGGTGAACCAGCTGGCCTTGTTGATGGTTTGGCGGCTGGACGGTTTCTTGAGGGGGGCGAGTAAAACTCCCCACCCATCCAACCCCCCAAAATAAAAAAGACCTTACTCTAAAAAAAATCTAATCTACCCATTGTCCAAAAAGGGCATTTGTATGGGCATTGCCCTTAAAAGTGCAAACAGCTTTTTTGCTGTCCATTAAAAAATAAATAAAGCCCTAATCTAAAACCCCCCCACTAACACCAAAAAATTTACTCACCGTTCCTGAAGTCCGGACATCCATCTTCTTCCAGGTGGAGCAAAGTCTTCATCCAGGCGGCAAAGATCTTCTTCCAGGGTGGCACCATCTTCTATCTTCATCCCGGTGGTGCAGAGGTGGAGCGGAGCTGAAACAGCGGCCACGCAGATATCGGACATGGAGGGTCCTCTTCATGCGATAGTCCGCCGCACACTGAAGATTGAATGCAAGGTGCTGGTTTTATATTGGGGTACTTTGCATTTCTTTTGGCTGGAATTTTCAAATCGGCCAATAGGATATCAGTAGCTCTCATCCTATTGGTTGATTTGAAACTTTCAGCCAATGGGAATGCAAGGTACCCCAATATAAAAGGGGTACCTTGCATTCAATCTTCAGTGTGCGGCGGACAATCGCATGAAGAGGACCCTCCACGCTGGATGTCGCCACCACCACCGTTCCAGCTCTGTGTCACCGGAAGATGGTGCAGCCCTGGAAGAAGAGCTTCGCCACCTGGATGAATACTTTGCTCCACCTGTAAGAAGATGGATGTCGGTACTTCAGGAATGGTGAGTACATTTTTTGAGGTTAGTGTTAGGTTGTTTTTTTATTTTTTTGGGATGTTTTTTTTTTTAAGATTAGATCTTTTTTTTCTTTTTATGGGCACTAAAGAGCTGATTGCCCTGGGTAGCTTAGTTTTTTTTTAGAGTTGTGTCTTTTTTGTTTTGGGGGGTTGGGTGAGTGTGGGGTTGTAATATTAGAGGTTAATTAGTATTTTGTTATGTAAAAGAGCTGTAAAAATTTAGGGCAATGCCCTACAAGAGGTCCTTTTAAGTGCTATTGGTAGTTTAGTCTTTGATTATGGGGTGTTTTTATTTTGGGTGGCTTTTTTGTTTTTATAGGGGTTTTAGATTAGGTTTAATTTTTTTTATATTGGATAATTTAGTTTATTTTTTTCTGCAATCTTAGATTTTTTTTATTTTTTGTAAATCTTAGATTTTTTAGTTTATTTTTATTTTAGGTTTTTTTTTTAATGTAATATTAGTATTTTTTATTTTAATGTTAAATTAGGATGTTAAAATTTTGGTATTTTTAATTAATTTTGTAGTAAGATAGTCTTATTTTATTTTACATAATTGGGGTTAATTTAGGGGATGTTAGGTTAGGCTTAGTGATTAGATTAATACTTTGTATTGTGGGGGGATGGCGGATTATGGGTTAATAAATTAATTAGGTAGATTGCGTTGTGGGGGGTGGCGGTTTAGGGGTTAATAGGTTAATTAGGTAGATTGCGTTGTGGGGGGTTAGCGATTTAGGGGTTAATAGTTTTAATAGTTAGTTTGCAATTTGTGGGGGTTGGTGGATTAGGGTTAATAGTGTAATTAGATAATTTGCATTTTGGGTGGGTGGCGGATTTGGGGTTAATAACTTTATTAGGTACTTTGCGATGTGGGGTTGGCGGATTAGAAGTTAATACATTTTATTTAGTTATTGCGGTGGGGGGGAGGGCACTTGACAGGTACATATTGCACATGTGTTAGGTGTTTGTTAAAACTTCCAGTGTGCTCATATACTCAGTGCAAGGCTTGCTGCGCCTGCCTTTGTGTGGGGAGGTGAAAATGGAGTAAAATGTCTCAATTTTCGCCGCGTAAGTCCTTGCGCTGAATTTGTGATACCGACTTGCGATGCCGGTTCTATGTTAGTTTATGGGAGTGAAAATAACGAGTGACGGGTGAAATATAAGTGTCGCATTTGCATGCGACACCGTATATGTGATCGCAACATCCGACAAAAAATAGTTGACGCCAGCTTTTGCGGGCAACGCCACATATGTGATCGAGCCCCTATTGTTTTTTTTTAGAATGGGTTTGTTTTCTATAAATAAACCATGCAAATCTATTGATGTATTGAAACACAATAAAAATAAATAGTGTGCAGTATCATGTATTTTATTTATTTTTAAAATAATCTATCTTTTGGATTGTCTAAATAAATCACATTTATATTTTCATACATAAATCAAAATGTTTTCAATATACAAAGAAACTAATGTAAAGAAACTTCAATACATATATGTTACTGAACAAATGGTCAACAAAAAGAAATTAGTTTGTGTTAATCAAAAAAACATTACCTGAAAACCAAAAAATATTAAAATAATTTGCGTAGAAATAAATAAATATGCTACTGTACTATTAGGTCAGACAGAACATTATGCTTGAATTTTTTTTGGCACAGACAATTCAGATGAACATCAAAATTCTGTTCCTCTAAAACTTGTTTCAACTCTATAATACCAATATAAAAATGTACAACAGAACTACATGAGATCTGCTTCATAGTGCAAGGGAACCAAATAAAAAAACTAATTATGCTGAATTTCCTCTTGTGTGCATTGTAAAGTGTACCAAGACACCTTTGGGAAAAAAAGGCACTGGCTTTGGTAAATTGAAAACAAAACAAACACATCTGCAACACAACAATACATAACTTTATATGACACACCTAGAAAGACTGCATTGCTTAAACAATAAATAAAAAAAAAAGAAAAGCTAGTTTGCTCGCCCCCAAAAAACATAAAAATAATTTTAAATTTCAAGACAATAAAGGCCAATGTTAACTTCAAACAGATGAGAGAAAACCCAAAGCATAAACCAATAGCACAATCTATATGTATACCTGTGTTGCAAGGGCTAAAAATACTAAAGTGCAATTATTGAAATAATTTGAATGTGAAACACACATGCAGCGATATACAACTGCTCCCTTCAGTGGACTCCAAATTAAGAAAAATGATTAATAATTAAAGTAGTTTCCAAACTAATTATTATTAGGGAGGGCATATAAAGTATGTCAATTGTATAAGCCATTCTAATACATGATATTATCAGTAACATAATGCCTTTATGATGTCAAATATGCTAACAATTATTTAAAAGATACTTGGATTTGCAAGTAACTGAAGCTTTTAATTAATTAATTAATTTAATATAATTGTATAGCTTATATAGACTTTGACTTTTTGGTTATTCAGAGTTTACTTGTATAAACATTTTGCCTTAAAAAATGATGTTGTTTTGGATACCCAGGTTTCTCAGCTGTGCTAGTTTAGGGTCACTCAGTTCTAACTTCATCTAAATAGTCTAATTTTCCTGCTCTGTAACAATGACCATTTTAAATCAGTATTGCAACCCGCAGCTACCCATTAGCCCCCAATATCTATGTCATCGGTAGATAGCACAATACTTGTCTTTCCTATTTTTGACAATCATCATGGGAGGTAACCAATCTGGCAGAATATTATCATACCATTATTAAAATGATTAAGCCCATATAAGATCAATTACAAAGTCTCATATTCAGCTGTGTTGATTTTGTCAGGGAGGGAGACAGAGGAATAGATCTATTGAGTGCAGGAATTAATTACAGCCACGTTATGCACATTACTAATGCACACAACCATCAAGACCCTATCAAATTAAGAAAAAGCAATACTTCACAAAGCTCGTGGTTAACATTTAAGGGAACATATCATTGCAGTAACTTTACATGTAAAGCATGCAAATTCCTCCAAGAAGGAAACTTCTTTAGAAGCTCAGTAACAGGGGAAAGTTTTTCTCACAAAACATGCTTAAATTGTAGGGAAACCTATGCTATTTATGTATTAACATGTACCCTGTGTGACCTACAATATGTAGGGCTCACGACAAGGGAAATACGGGAAAGGATCAGGGAACATATTAACAACATAAAACAAGGATCCCTGTCCACCCCCCTAGTGCAGCATTTTAAATGTCATCATGATAGCAAAATAGGCTTGTTAAAATGGACCATATTTGAAAAGGTATATAAGGCTAACAGAGGACAAAGTAGGGACAAAAAACTTGCATTAAGAGAAGCTTTTTGGATTCACAAAATGAAAACTAGGTGGCCCCTGGGCATGAACTCAGAATACAACATAATTAATTTCTGTCAATAAAGGGTTAATTCTAGCCAGTCTATCTATCTATCTATGTTTAAATTGAATCCAATTTGATTTAATTCAATTCTGGATTAATTGAATAGAATAAACTAGGAACAAAAAGAACAGAATTAGAAAACTTTAAATTACATAGTCTTGACAGGAACTATGTAAAAACATGAAACACAAAGGAGTTTTAAAGTCACCCACGAAAAAACAAATATTTTGATTGGATATCTTAAATATAATTGATATAGCAATTATAAACCCTAATAATAAAGTTAAAAGTGTTTATATAACTACAGACTGAGACAATACCATAGGTAGTACTATTATAATATCTAAACTAATATCAGATTTTAGGAAACAGAAAAAAGAAAAAGGGCATAGAAGAAAGGAAATGCCAAAGAAATAAACCAAATTATGGGAATAAGAGAAATAAGCTAAATAAACACAATAGCATATCATAGAATATCGGATTACATAAAGATAAGATAGGGGACAAGATACTCATTAAGAGGAGAAACTAAAAGTGTTATTAAGCATATATTTAAAAACAGTGGATACCGATACTATGTAATGATTAGGTTAGATTATCCAAACATATGTAAATATTTGTCTTTTTTAAAAAAAACAATTGTGTATAGCTCAAAGTAGTTGGGAAAAAGGGTGTGAGCAAAATAAGCATTTAGCAAGGTATTGATAGGGTAGTTTAAGAGGTGTGTGATTTTGTAATTAACCAATTGGAAATGTGTACACATTTTAAATATTGATCACAGGTATTGTTCCTACAGGCTATGATTACTGATATCGCCGAAACGCGTAAGCTGGGACGCTACCTTTGATACACAATGCTATGCTAACTTTGAAACTATTTGTTTTATTGCAAATTTGTTGCAAACTGCTTGAAGCGGAATAAAAGCTAAGTTTTATTTTTCACAACTTTTGTCTGGTGCTCCTTCATTCGTTTTCCTGCTGTACATTTGATTGGGGACAGTGAGCACAGACTTTGTGTGTGGAGCCAGACCAAAGAAAAACAATTTCGTCACTGCCTTTACCTGAAAGACACAGAAAAGCACTGCGAGAGAAAAAGGGAGACTGAACGCACAAATTTCGTGTGACGTCATCAGCTGCAGCCCGTGGACGAAGTGAGGGAGCGGTATCCGGAATACACAGAAGTGTGAAAGTGGATCGCCTTCTAGACGGCTCCTGAGGACCGACCATAAGGGGCAGAGGTATCGTACCATATTCACAGTCAGCTGACCGGTAAGACCGGATTATTTGTCTAATAGTTCCAACGGTCTCCATATAAAGACTTTGCTTATTTGTCTAAAAGGTATTAAGGTGAAGGAGGTTAACAATTAGCAACTCCTTTGAAATGAAGGTGCTCTATTATTGTTTTTCGAAATAAGAAGTCATACAAATATTTGAATACAAAGCTGGTTCATTTGGTGCTGGGACTTTCTGTATGCTATTGACTTGTGACAATGTATCAATGTCTGGTGGACATGATTCGCTGTAGCAGATCATGTCCGCCAGACATCGCTGAATGCTGTCGGCATTTAACATTGCACAATTCAAGTAATATCTATTGATTTACTTTTATCTATATTTTTGCTTACCTACTCATAGAATCTAATTGTTTAACACAATCTATTACTCATAAAACCATGCTGATGTGAACTCATGATCTTGTTTTCCCAAATATACTCTTGAATATAATGCCTTTCCGATATCTTCCCCACTACTGACGTCAGGCTTACTAGTCTGTAGCTTCCTGGATCAGCCCTGCTTCCCCGCTTTACACCAGTCCTGGGGTACTATGCATGAGGATTAAGAGCAGAGGTTTGGCTATGACAGTGCTAAGTTCTCTTAAAACCCTTGGGTTATACAAGATCACATAACTTCCAAAACTGATATATACTCCAACTCAATATAACGTGCAAACATGATATAAAAAGTTATATTTTGTCTATTAAAGGGATATTAAACCCCAAAATTTTCTTTTGGGACTCAGGCAGAGCATACAATTTTAAAAAAAGTTTCCAATTTACTTTGATAAACAAATTTGCTTTGCTCTCATGTTATTCTTTTTGAAGAGATATCTAGGTAGGTGTCTGGGGCACTATATGGCAGTAAATAGTGCTGCCATCTAGTGCTCTGGCAAATGGATAACATTCTTGCAAAACTGTTGCCATATAGTACTCCAGTAACATGCACGCTCCTGATTTTACATCCCTGCCTTTAGCAAAGATAGCAAAAGAACAAAGAAAATTTGATAAACAGAGTAAATTAGAAAGTTGTTTAAAATTGCATGCTCTAGCTCCATCAAGAAAAAAATGTCAGTTTCATGTCCCTTTAATAAAACCAAATTCAATATAAAAAAAATCTTATTGGCTGTTCCATTCAGCCAATAGTATTGAGCTCTCATCCTATTGACTGTTCCAATCAGTCAATAGGATTGAGCTCTCATTCTATTGGCTGATTGGAACAGCCAATAGGATGAGAGCTCAATCCTATTGACTGATTGGAACAGCCAATAGGATCTTAGCAGCTCTAATTCCTATTGGCTGATTGAAATCTTTCAGCCAATAGGAATGTAAGTGACACCATCTTGGATAGTTAGGGTAGGTTAATTAATAGTTTAAAATTAGTTTATTTTAATTCTACAGGTAAATTTTAATTTATTTGAAGATAGGGATGTTGTAATTTTAATTTAAAGTTAAGGGGTTGTTAGATTTAAGGGTTAATAGCTTAATTAATTAATTGATGTGGGGGGATGACGGTTTAAGGGTTAATATTTAGTGGCGGCGGTGTCTGGGAGCGGTGGAATAGGGGTTAATAACATTATGTAGGTGGCGGCGATGTCGGGGGTGGCAGATTAGGGGTGTTTAGACTCAGGGTTTATGTTAGGGTGTTAGGTGTAAACGTAACCTTTTTCTACCATGGGGTATGCTTCATTCTCTTGCAGCATCGAACATAGGCTTTCGGTGCTTTCATACTCCCATTGATTTCTATGGCATCCGCAGCCACAAGGGTGACGGATTGAAAACCAGGTACGATGCGTTAGAAGTTTGATAAATTGGAAAAAGTGTCAAATAGAGCGTAATGTGTATTCAGAACATCTGTAATAACGTAAACATCGATCTGCGTCGGATTGAGATCACGGGATCGTATGTTAGGTCACAAATTTCAACATTTACCGATCTTGAGGCTTTGATAACTAGGTCGGATCAATCTCGCAACAATTACGATGCAGAATTCCGGCATATTTTTGGTTGACACTTTGATAAATAGGCCCCATAGGCTCTAAACAAGGAACGAACATATATCTATTTTCCTGGAATTTAGATAAAAATAGCAACACGCTAAGTTCATGTGTGTGCTATAGAAAAGAAGTGTCAAATTGCTGACCAGATGACATTTTGAATACTAGATTAAAATCTTTTTTTTTATATTGAATTTGGTTTTATTAAAGGGACATGAAACTGACATTTTTTTCTTGATGGAGCTAGAGCATGCAATTTTAAACAACTTTCTAATTTACTCTGTTTATCAAATTTTCTTTGTTCTTTTGCTATTTTTGCTAAAGGCAGGGATGTAAAATCAGGAGCGTGCATGTTACTGGAGTACTATATGGCAACAGTTTTGCAAGAATGTTATCCATTTGCCAGAGCACTAGATAATATTTTAGCAGCTCTAATTCCTATTGGCTGATTGAAATCTTTCAGCCAATAGGAATGCAAGGGACACCATCTTGGATTGCGTCACTTGCATTGAAGAATCAGTGTATGGCGGAGACTGTATGAAGAGGATGCTCCGCGCCGGATGTCTTTAGGATGGACCAGCTTTGCGCTGGCTGGATGAATATAGAAGAGGCCACCTGGATGAAGACTTCTTGCCGCCTGGATGAGGACTTCGCCGGCTGGATGGATTTTTCAAGCGGGACTTCAAGAACTGTAAGTGGATCGTCGGGGGTTAGTGTTAGGTTTTTGTAAAGGGTTTTTTGGGTTGTTTTTATTTTTAGATTAGAGTCCGGGTAGTAAAAGAGCTAAATGCCCTTTTAAGGGCAATGCCCATACAAATGCCCTTTTCAGGGCAATGAGTAGCTTAGGTTATTTTAGATAGTTTTTTTTATTTGGAGGGGTTGGTTGGGTGGTGGGTTTTACTGTTGGTGTGGGGGTGTTTGTATTTTTTTTGTCAGGTAAAAGAGCTGTTATCTTTGGGGCAATGCCCCACAAAAGCTCTTTTAAGGGCTATTGGTAGTTTATTGTAGGCTAGGTTTTTATTTTATTTTGGGGGGCTATTAGATTAGGTGTAAAAAAAATATTTTTGATAATTTGGTTTGCTATTTTTCATAATTTAGTGTTTTTTTTTGGTAACTTAGTTTTTTTATATTTGTAAATTAGGACTTTGTAATAATGTTTAATTGTATATTTAAATGTTTTTAGTAGGGTTAGGTTTTTTTAATATGTAATTTATTTAATTTAATTTATTTGGTAGTTTAATTTAATTGTAATATAATAGTTAGGGTAGGTTAATTAATAGTTTAAAATTAGTTTATTTTAATTCTACAGGTGTTTTAATTTATTTGAAGATAGGGATGTTGTAATTTTAATTTAAAGTTAAGGCGCTGTTAGGTTTAGGGGTTAATAGCTTCATTTAGTTTTTTGCGATGTGGGGGGCTGACAGTTTAGGGGTTAATAGGTTTAGCTAGTGGTGGTGATGTGGGAGGCCAGAGGTTAATAAGTTTATTTAGTGGTGGCGGTGTCGGGGAGCGGCAGGATAGGGGTTAATAACTTTTTTTAGGTTGCAGCAGTGTCTGGGAGCGGCGGGATAGGGGTTAAAAACTTTATTTAGGTTGCGGCAGTGTTGAGGAGTGGCAGGATAGGGGTTAAACATTTTAGTATAGTGGTGGCGTTTAGTAAAATGGTATAAATAAAGTTGGGAAAAAGCCGAATAGACGCGAGATCGATGACTGCTAATTAACAACAGTCCAATGCTCATCGTCCCATAGTTGGTGCGCGTGTTTTTGATGGCTTTTTTTATAAATAAGGAGAGCATATTGAGATCCGCGGCCACGATGGTAGGCGAGTGTATTGATGCCGGCAAATGCAACATAGTTGACACTTTGATAAATATACCGCTATTAATTTACAGGTAAGTATTGAAAAAAGTGGGATAATTACATTTTTCTATTAAGACATAAAAATAAAAAATGTACCACCATTATCAAACTAAATAAAATACAACAGAATGTTGATATGGGGAAATAAATTACAAATAATAATGAAGGATATCCTGTAGAAATGGTGAGTTTTGAATGTCCTCACAAGAATATAATCTCTGTCATTCAAAATAGCCCATAGATAATGCTATTAGTAAGTATTAAGGGTCAGGAATAGTTTGTCTGAATCATCTGGAATGCAGTCAAGTGGTAAACTAAAGTTTGCTAGGTCCATGAAAATTTTAACGTGCAACATTTCCATTTTTAAGGACATTTATGAGGAGCGGTTACGTCTCCTGACATTTCAATAGTAAATAAAAAAGAATGGCATTGCAGTGGCATTATTATTTATAAACATTGATGCCATTTATATAAAAAATAACAGATCTTTAATGATACATTGATAAGTGACGGTGCTAAGCCTATACACACTAGGTCTAAAGCATATTTGGAATGAACAACAGAATACACCATAAAATCTATTGCTCAGTCTGCTCAATACGTCAAGAAAATGGAGGAGCTCAAACTGTGCTGTGATACAGACACACACAGCAGGCCGACTATTATTAAATCCAGCTGACTTTTGTTTAATTTATTCTCTCTCTCTCTCTGTAATATTCATGAGATAGTTTTAAAATATACATTTGTTGGTATCCTTAGCACTTAGAGAGAAGTTGTCAGTATATTAATCAGCTCTGTTAGTGTTCATGATACAACATCTTTAATACCTCCCAACATTTATATTATGATATGTTGGACTTGGAAAGCTATAGGGTGGCATTTGGTTGGCAGTCTGTGGGTAGTTCCAGTGCAGTTAATAGGTTTGAATGATGAGTGACATGGCTGGGGTCAAATCAAATATATGGTTATTTGCTAATAGGCCAGCAGATGTATATACATTGTGAAAACATTGGCCCATATTAATTATAACGTATTTGTGAAACTTATATCTTGCAACTCACCTCAACATTGCAAAATGTGGCAATATAAGAGATTTTAACCTTCCTCTCACGCAAGCTGAGGGGGACTTTCTATTATAATAAATGGAGCAACAACTATCTTGTAACTGTTCTCTCTTGGTGCATAGAACAAGTTCCACAGAGAAGGATGATGCATCACAAGAGTTGCCTTCAAAACATTACAGAACAAACTAATTCAAATTTAAAAAAAGCCTCTCTCGATAAGACATTCCACTCTAAAACATGAAAAAAAGATAATTTTAAAAAGTATAAGATAAATAAATGGAGAGGAATGAACACAACATTGTCTTCCGCATGTTTGGTGTTAGTGTAGATGAGAAATCCTGACCATGCCCTTGGTACATCCAGTAACGTCTACAGTCAGCTCCTTGTCTCTATGATGCCTTCCATGCTGTTCAACATTTGCGTACGCCGGTATTACTGAGAGGAGCGCAAATATTGAGCTTGCAAAAGCGCAATTTTGCTCTCCACTCAATAATGTAGCCCATAGTTTTTTTTCAGCTTTTAGCGCACAACAGAAATAGCGAGCATATTACAAGTTGCTTAATTGCAATCTAATTTAACGCTTGTTTGGTTAGCATGACTTCAGAGCTCATGTAAAGGGTAAGGGAAGGAAAACAAAGTTGCAGGATTTACCCTCCCACCTGTCTCCTGTAACGCTCTGATCCCTCCCAAATAGCCCTCCTCCCACACACTGTTCACCTTGATTTTAGGTTTCAGAGGTATCAGAGTATTTAATGAATGTCCTCACTTCTGCTGACTGTGTTATTTCTTCAAATCCATTTTATTCTTGTTACAGATAATAGGTTAAAGAGACATGAAACCCCACATTTTTCTTTCATGATTTATATAGAGAATACAATTTTAAACAATTTTCCAATTTACTTCTATTATTTAATTTGCTTCCTTCTCTTGTTATCTTTTGCTTAATGGTTTATCTAGGAAAGCTCAGAAGCAGCAAAGAACCTAGGTTCCAACTGCTGATTGGTGGCTGCATATATATATATACCGATTATTATTGGCTCACCCATGTGTTCAGTCAGCAACCAATGCTGCTCATTCAACAAAGCATACCAAGAGAACGAAGACAATTTGATAATAGGAGAAAATTTAAAAAGTTGCTTAAAATGGCATGTTCTATCTGAATCATGAAAGAAAAAAATGTGGGTTTCATATCCCTTTAAGCAAGTTGTTTGATACTATACATAAAATGACATGACAAAAACTTACAATGATTCCAGAGGTTAAGTTCACAGACAAACACATAAAAGGAAGAACATTTCCCACCAAAAAAGTTTGAGTCAAAATATTAGACTCTCTTAAAAGGACAGTAAACACCAGAATTTTTGTTGTTTAAAAAGGTAGATAATCCCTTTATTACCCATTCCCCAATTTTGCATAACCAACACAGTTATATTAATATACTTTTTACCTCTGTGATTACCTTGTATCTAAGCCTTTGCAAACTGCCTCCTTATTTCAGTTCTTTTGACAGACATGCATTTGTAGCCAATCAGTGCTTGCTCTTAGGAGCTTCACGTGCCAGAGCTCAATGTTATCTGAAACACATGAACTAACGCCCTCTAGTGGTGAAAAACTGTCAAAATGCTTTCCAATTAGAGGCAGTCTTTAAGGTCTAAGAAATTAGCACATGAACCTCCTAGATTTAGCTTTCAACTAAGAATACCAAGAGAACAAAACAAAATTGGTAATAAAAGTAAATTGGAAAGTTGTTTAAAATTACATGCTCTATTTAAATCATGAAAGTTTTTTTGTGACTTTACTTTCCCTTTAAGCCAAACATCTAATTACCAAGTGTTTCTTAGTAAGTAGATGTATTTAGTCTAGTGGAGGTGAATATGCAGCGTTCACGTTTCATATTTCTATTATCCAAACAGTTTTTGACCAGAAATGGTTTGGATTTCGGAATAGTCAGGATTTCAAATTGTTTGTATATTCATTTGTAAAATGGGACAGCTTGGAGAGAAGATGGGAACATGTGTGAACAAAATCTTATGCAATATTTACATGCGATAACACAGCGTATACAGTACATGACACCTAAAGGTAGTTTTATATAATTTTTCATACTATTTTTGTATACATAGTACCAGCAGATAGTACAGTACTGTAATCAGAAATGTAATAGTTGTTTTAAATAAAATATAGACTTGCTTTTGCAATAAGAGCAATACAATAAGCTTATAACAATTTATTCATTAGAATGACAGATAACTAACACATTGTAAATATTGATCTTCTATTAGTATTTCTCCAAATAGGGTTGTAGTCCTTATTTATATCATGTCCATATACATTAAAGGAGAAGACCTCAGTCCAAGGGGAATAATGAAAGAAAGAAACTAAATGTTGCTTATCATAGAATTAAAAAATAAACCAATTTCATTTTATGTCTGGCCGACATCAGTAGTTAAACATAAAAAAACAAATCAACAATTGTAACCAAATATTGAAATAAGAGAAAAACAAAAAAATAGATAATCTAAAGAAGATAGATGACCAAATCTAGGGAGTGAGATTGTTGATACTCGAACTAAACAGGGTTAACACTGCTTAATAGAAAAATAGAAGCTTCCTAAGGAGAGTATTCCTACAGCGTTTTGAAGCTCAGATATCATAGAACACATCTTAAATCAGGGCTGAGCTACTAAAACTGTTGCTAGTGTCTAACTGTGAAGATACGATTCCCAATAAAAAAGTCACATCATAATATAGGTTTAATTGGTCTGTCTTGAGATATAGTATTGTTCTAATGTTAAAAGGTGGCTTATATATTTCTTCCAATCAGGGGGTCGATTTATTAAGCAGCGGATGCTACATCAACGCCCAATCGTTTCTGGTCCGCCAGAAACGGAAGTTATGAATGCTTGTGGAATGCCGCCCCCTGCTTACTCGTGGCCTTAACTTCTCCGCCACCTTTTAGGGTCAAGATGATTGACGGCCCCTGCTAGCGGCTGATTGGCTACGAGTGAGCAGGGGGCGGCATTGCACAAGCATTTCACCAGAAATGCTTGTGCAATGTTAAATGCTGACAGCGTATGCTGTCGGCATTTAGTGAGGTTGAGCGAACATGATTCGCTACAGCGAATCATGTCCGCTCGACCTTTGGTAAATCTGCCCCCAGGTGTTGTTAGTATAATATCTAAATTTCCAATTCTAAGAAATTAAATACCTAGAGGAATTTAACCAGATTTTGTATAAGTTAATTTACACTTGTGACTGGGTATACAATTAAAAAGAAAGGTGAGTGGATTTACTTCAAATCTAAACCCCAATATTTTTAATATTATCCATCACTAATTCCCTATTCTCCTGTATTTTGGGACAATTCCAACATATGTGTCGACACCCCCTCCAACATTTATCATTCGCACCAGGGAATTTGTTTTATTGTTTGAGGGGTGAGGTACCATCTAGTGAAAACTTTAAAGTTTCTTTCCAAAGTTTATGCTGAGTGTGCTGATGTTGTTGCTCACCATATAATAAAGAGGGAACGTGTTTATGTGGAGTGTTAGAGAGACACAGCTGGTTGGGGCCGGTAAAAAATTATTAATATCCTTATGAGTGAATAGGAAATGTCTGACTTGCTGGTATCTGATACAATTTTTAAATAAGCCACATTATTTTTGTTCAAGAAGTGTTTTAGAGGCCCATTTATCAAGCTCCGAATGGAGCTTGAGGGCCTGTGTTTCTGGCGAGTCTTCAGACTCGCCAAAAACAGCAGTTATGAAGCAGCGGTCTAAAGACAGCTGCTCCATAACCCTGTCTGCCTGCTCTGATGAGGCGGACAGAGATCGCCACAATTCAACCCGATTGAGTACGATCGGGTTAATTGACACCCCCCTGCTGGCCGCGAGTCTGCAGGGGGCGACGTTGCACCAGCAGTTCTTGTGAGCTGCTGGTGCAATGCTGAATATGGAGAGCGTATTGCTCTCCGCATTCAGCAATGTCTATCGGACCTGATCCGCACTGTCGGATCAGGTCCGACAGACATTTGATAAATAGGCCTCTTAGACTTAAATTTCCCAGCTTCCAGCAATAAAGAAATAGGGAAAAGGCATCTGATATTAGTACCCAGTGAAAGGGAACTTTTAGTCCAATCAGGATTATTCAGTATTTGCATAAGGGGAGAGTTTCTATTAGAAATACTTATTCAATTATGTGTGACCTGCAACCAATCTGAAAAGGTTTCTGATATTTTACTAAAAATTCTCTTCTTTTAATGAAACTCGTTCGCTTGAGCGCAATCGAATTTAACGCACGTTGGGTTAGCGTGACTTCATAGCTCTGGTAAACTGTTACGGGAGACAAAAAACTTGCACAAAAAACATCAAAAACACATTTAAAAGTATAGTTACACTTAAATTAACACTGTCTGATAAAAATTATATTAAGGGCTCAAAGATATGAGGGGTAGATTTAACAAATGTCAAGCAGACATGATTTGATATACCGAATCATGTCCGCTCGACATCGATAAATGCCGACAGCATACGCTGTCGGCATTTATCATTGCACACGCATTTCTAGTGAAATGCTTGTGCAAAGCCGTCCCCTGCTCACCGGCGACCAAGCGGCCGCTTGCAGGGGTTTTCAATTATCCCGATCGTATTGGATCGGGATGATTTCAGTCCGCCACTTGAAAGGTGGTGGAGAAGTTAAGGAACAGCTCTCTTATAACCGCTGCTTCTTAACTTCTGTTTCAGGAAAATCTGAAACGATGGGCGTAGAAAGCAGCATCTGCTGCTTAATAAATCTACCCCATGGACTCAGGTGTTAGAAAGTATATGCTGCAAAGGGCTTTAACACAGAGATACATACATATACATGTCTAAATATGTATATATATATATATATATATATATATAGTATCCCACAGTAGTTAGTACACCCCTCACATTTTTGTAAATATTTTATTATATCTTTTCATGTGACAACACTGAAGAAATAACACTTTGCTACAATGTAAAGTAGTGAGTGTACAGCCTGTATAACAGTGTAAATTTGCTGTCCCTTCAAAATAACTAAACACACAGCCATTATTGTCTAAACCGTTGGCAACAAAAGTGAGTACACCCCTAAGTGGAAATGTCCAAATTGGACCCAATTAGCCCTTTTCCCTCCCGGTGTCATTTGACTCGTTAGTGTTACAAGGTGTCAGGTATGAATGGGGAGCAGGTGTGTTAAGTTTGTGTTATCAGTCTCACACTCTCTCATACTAATCACTGGACGTTCAACATGGCACCTCGTGGCAAAGAACTCTGAGGATCTGAAAAAAGAATTGTTGCTCTACATAAAGATGGCCTAGGCTATAAGAAGATTGCCAAGACCCTGAAACTGAGCTGCAGCATGGTGGGCAAGACCATACAGCGGTTTCACAGGACAGGTTCCACTCAGAACAGGCCCCGCCATGGTCGACCAAAGAAGTTGAGTACACATGCTCAGCTTCATATCCAGAGGTTGTCTTTGGGAAATAGACATATGAGTGCTGCCAGCATTGCTGCAGAGGTTGAAGGGGTGGGGGGTCAACCTGTCAGTGTTCAGACCATACGCCACACACTGCATCAAATTGGTCTGCATGGCTGTCGTCCCAGAAGGAAGCCTCTTCTGAAGATGATGCACAAGAAAGCCCGCAAACAGTTTGCTGAAGACAAGCAGACTAAGGACATGGATTACTAGAACCATGTCCTGTGGTCCGATGAGACCAAGATAAACTTGTTTGGTTCAGATGGTGTCAAGCCTATGTGGCAGCAACCAGGTGAGGCGTTCAAAGACAAGTGTATCTTGCCTACAGTCAAGCATGGTGGTGGGAGTGTCATGGTCTGGGCCTGCATGAGTGCTGCCGGCACTGGGGAGCTACAGTTCATTGAGGGAACCATGAATGCCAACATGTACTGTGACATACTGAAGCAGAGCATGATCCCCTCCCTTCGGAGATTGGGCTGCAGGGCAGTATTCCAACATGACAACGACCCCAAACACACCCCTAAGACAACCACTGCCTTGCTAAAGAAGCTGAGGGTAAAGGTGATGGACTGGCCAAGCATTTCTCCAGACCTAAACCCTATTGAGTATCTGTGGGGCATCCTCAAACCGAAGGTGGGGGAGCGCAAGGTCTCTAACATCCACCAGCTCTGTTATGTCGTCACTTGTTAAGGTCCCCCTTCATACGCCAACATCTTTGTTAGCCAATTTGAGCAGAGAAATGTTTACACCAATCAAGACTTTAAAACCAAATGTAGGCTATGGCTTCGCTATATAGATGATGTATTTGGCGTATGGAGGGGCCCTATTGCATCCTTAATAGATTTTGTGGATGACCTTAACAAGTGCACTGACAGTTTGAGATTTACTTTAAATTTTTCTGACACCTCTATAAATTACCTTGACACGATCATATACAAAAAAGATTCAGTTCTTAAAACAGATCTTTATGTTAAGGCAACTGATCGCAATATATTACTACAATATAACAGTTACCACCCTAAGAGAGTTTTTTCTTCCATCCCAAAAAGTCAATTCATAAGAACTATTAGAAATGTACAGGACAAGGATATGCAAGAAACTAGACTTGAGGAAATGGCCAACAAATTTAAAGAGAGAGGATATCCCCCATCTATGATCACTAGATGTAAAAATGAAATTTTACACGAGAAAAATGTAAAATAAAAAAAGAACACCAAACGTATAATTTTTTCTTCAGAATTCAATACACATAGTGATCATATTGCTAATATTATTAAAAAGCACTGGTATCTTTTGGGTAAGTTTAACCCTCATATATCTGAATTTCAAGTCCCCCCTATGCACTCATACAAACGAGTGAAAAACATTAGGGATACCTTAGTTAAGGCTGACATTGGTAGTACCAACACTAATAGGATTACCTATCTTACCACTCCCAAAAAGGGCTCATACCCCTGTCTTCATTGGGCGCAATGCAATGCTATGATAAAAGGTAAACACATAGCACAAATCAATGACCAAAAAATTCGGGAAATTAATGGGTACTATACCTGTGATACAGACTTTGTAGTCTACCTATTAAAATGCCCTTGTGGGAGGGGCTATATAGGGGAAACTACACGCCCCATTAGAGATAGGATTAGTGGGCATAAATCTTCAATCAGATGCCAATATAAAACTCTTCCAGTTTCTTCCCATTTTCTTGAAATGGGACACACTGTTAGCCCACTCAGGTACCAAATAATAGATCACATCCCTAAACTTAGGAGAGGAGGTAATAGGGAACTTGAACTTAAAAAGAGAGAGGTATGGTGGATTCAACAACTAAAAACTCTACATCCTGTAGGTCTGAATAGAGATTATGATCTCCATTTGTTTTTATAAATTTTATCTTTCTATATATATATATATATGTATTTTAAAATTTTGGATATCATGATTAAACTTTGCATCACTGCTCACGTGTTTAACTTTACCTATGTGTTTAACATTTTGTTAAGACTTTAAAAAAAAATTGTTAAAATTTTCTACATGTGTAATTCATGAATTGGCCTAGTAGATGGCAGTAGCAATTTCAATCAATGGTCAATAAAAGTCTAGCCAACATGGAGTTAATAGGTTTGTAATTAAGCCATCTGGCCTATTTAAAGCTGTGCTGCAGAGCAATCCATAGCATGATTAAGGGTCTGCGTTACCCAAAACGTTGCTGTCTGTTCATTATGTCACCTTAATAAAGGTTATTTCACTTTTAAAAAACAGTGCTGGAGCCATCTACTTTTTTCCTTTTGGATTTATATAGTGAGGTGAGCAGGACCCTCTGGCTACCGTGCACTCTGCTAACTATTCATGAACTGTTGATTTGTGCTGGACCTATTGCTTTCTTTCTTTCTTTATATATATATATATATATATATATATATATATATAAATATATGTGTGCACATATGTATTTAAGTATTTATGTTTTTTACTCATATATCAACTGTACATATTTCACATTCCATTGTTCTTCACTTACAGCATAATGTACTTTTTATTGAAAATACATATTTCTATTTATATATCTGTATATACCTATACCGGTATATCTATTCCTGTAGATATATAGGTATAGATATGTATTTTACATGAACAGTATCAGATATATGTAGAAATATCTATTTAATAATAAAAAGTACATTATTTTCTATGTGAAAAACATAAGAATGTAAAATGTGCGTTTTGATCATCGTGTTTCACAATTTAGATTTTAACGTGGTCGGAATAGCGCACACGAAAATTTAGTAATCTTGAGGTGCATTATTAAAATATTTTAAAAACTAATAAAAATGATTAAACATACTGTAAAAATATAGATACATTCTATGGATTATTTATAATATTTTACAGTATGTTTAATAATCTTAATTTTTAAAAAAAATATTTTATATATCATATTTCAATAACGCGCCTAAGAATACATGTGCGTTAACCCAACAGTGTTACGATCTAAATTGAGAAGCACAGTGCGCACAACGCATGTTTTAAATTCCTATGTTCACATAGAAAATAATGTACTTTTTATTATTAAATATATTTTTCTATCTTATAGGTATATACACACATACTGTATATAGAAATATGTATTTAAGAATAAAAAGAACATTATTCTGTAAGTGAAGAACTTTAGAATGTTAAATATGTACAGCAAATATACAGTAACACAAATACATGACTATCTCTGTACACACATCTCTCTCTCCCTCTCTCATCTGAGACCTTATATCTTTGATCCCTTATAACTTTTTAATGCAATATTTTTGTATACATATATATAATTTTTATCAGATGGTGTTATTATGAGTGTAACTTTTAATTTTTCTTTAATTTTTTTTGGACACTTTTTATTTGAGTGCAGCAGTGAACCAGAGCTCTGAGGTCGCGATAACCGAATGTTAAATTCAATTGTGCTCAAGCGAAAAAGAGTTTACTTTCAACTTGTAATATGTGCGCTACTTCAAATGCGCGCAAACACCCGTGATAAACCCGATATCGCTTGTGCAAACAGTTTGCACGCTACTTGTAATCTGGCTCATAATAAATAAACAAACCTTTGGCTAAACCATATCATACTGTAAATTTGCCCCTCTTCCTTTTCTTTTACTTGCAATAGCACAAACTTATATAATTCATTTTCTAAAATGGTTTGGCATTACTAAGGAGAATAAAAGAAACATTAAATATTCTTCACTACAAATTCCTATTAATAGTCATCACAATCAAAGAAACCATCTTTAATAAATCCATTACAGCCTTTGGTGATAGTCAGCATTTTCAAATCTTTATTTTATGTTTTTCCTATTAATAATAAAAGGCACTTGGAGCCTCATTTTGGAATTTTAAAAGTTAAGAGTGCAAAAATATTTAGTATCTTCTGTGCTTGGTCTTTCACTGACTACTTGGTCAAATTCTCTGACTTCAGATATATTTTTTATAATTGACAGATTACATCTCTCCTTGGGTTGCTGAAAGGACTGACCCCTGAAATGGTAAAGGCCCTTAATATCCTTTTTGCCTATATTTTACGCTACTGACAAGCTACTAACGCCTTTATTGCACCATAAACTGTCCTGCAATTTTACTAGTGTAGCAGAGGAAACAAATTTACTGTTATATGATCTGCCGTTTGCAATACATTTTTTGAGGACTTTGTGGCCAAAGAGGTGAAAAGATCTCACAAAAATAATGATAATTAAATAGGTCTGGAATCTTTATTATTTGCATAGGTATAAGCTCTCCATCATCCTGAACACTGTTTCATCCAACTTCAGCGTTCTCCTATTAATCATTGTTCCTGTGTTAAATGAACCTGACCTTACAAACCACTGTGAACCAACTTGTTTTATGTAAGCTTTCATTTTAGATCATCTTTTTTGCTTTATTTTTTTTTATCTCTGGGAGGTTTAAAAGTATGTTCTTCCGTATAAAGGTAGCTACAATGACTGTCAGTAGAATCGCTCTGTAAAAATAATTTGAAAGCCTAGTTCTGCAAGACTGTGTCTTGTATGTTTATAATATCAGAGCATTATATGGTTTTTGCCATCTGTTTTTTCCTTTCTCTTCTGTAGTTGTAGAAAGAACTGCATTGTAATAGCTCCCAAGAGGTTAAGGTGAAGCAAGGCACCTTGGAGGCCAGTTAATTTTACAAGACAAGTCTTATATATAAAGATCCTTGTGGCAGTTCTACTTATGAGCAATACCTTGCAAAAATTATTTCACCGTTGTTATTTTTTTTTTTTTCCAGAGAATGGTTAGCAGAGAAATCAGGACCTTATTAGAGTAGGGTGACCCAAATGATTGTGCAAAGTGCTCTGAAGCTTTCCTAACAAGTCCTCAGAGTCCATATTAACAACCAGAACCAAATGTACAAGAGAAGCAAAACATAAACTGTGCAGCAAGTCTATTGGGAAGCGATGAGAGAGTATAAGCAGGCACTGAGGGACCTGATAGGTCGTATTGTTCATATTTAGATAGATGAACAATGCCTGGAGTGTAGTTCTGGTACTGACCAAGTGTCATTTTGATACATGGGCTTTAGTCCAATCTCCGCATATTATCTCAAGTAATACCAGGGAGCATACACAGATAAATTATTGTCCATAAATTGCTATATCATTAAAAATGTTTGAGGAATACAATATTAATATCGAAAGAATTACAGCTTTTGGTTAAATTGTTTTTCTCCCCTTTTTATTATGTTAAACATGATTTTGGCTACACAAATGGATCTATGATTATACAGGAATGGGATTTTTTTTTTGTTTCAATAGCTGCTTTCTTCTTAAACGTGAATGTGTTACATTAACTGCTATGCTTGGTGAGTTTTTTCACACCCAGTTAATCTGCTTCGGAAAAAAAAAACCTTTCCACATTAAATCAGTGACTTTTAAATCAAATTGGAACACACTGCATATTATGAGATTTCCTTGTCTATCTTCGTCATTAAGAGCACAGTAATTCAGTGTAAGAATGATTTCCATTCCCTTTTTGCTTCCTAATTTTTCTCATAAGTAGATAAAAATAAGCGACAAATGTACTCTATTTTGAGAATTTTGTTAACTGTTTCCCTGCCAAAAGAATAAGCTCTTTTCTAAAGCTTACACCTTGGCTGCTAAACATTGCTTTGACACATTGCTGTGCAATGCATTGCAGCCCACTTTGGCTGTAAAGGGGTTAAAAAGGAAGCTGCATTTATATCTAATTTACCACAGTTCCCCCTCCCTATTCTTTGCCCTAAAGGGGTTAAGCAAGATAATAAGCAGGAGTGTGAAAAAGATGACTTTGTCTTTTCACATTAGCGCAAACCCTGTTCAAGTGGCTGTATCTATGAAAATGCTGTTCACCCTTTAATGAGACTACAGTGTGTTAGTGTACTGGTCTAATTAATCCCATATTTTCACAAAGCATAATTACTGAGCTGGAGCTGAGTTATTTGGCTACTGGAGGTAGAATAGAGCCTGTTCTGTCCTCTTTCTTTACCTCCTAGCGATTTATTATGCCATACAAGAAAGAACCATCGCAACCTCTTGGTATAAGACTATCTGTCATCTCTACATTATCAGTAAAATACACCACCTTCCATACTGTGCTACAAGGGCTTTAGCAAATTGCTATTTTTATGGGATATGATAAAGGAAATTCTACCTTATGTTCACATTTTTAACTGTCTGCTGCATAGAGTACACAGTAAAAAAAAAAAAAAAGATTGCACACAGCATTGAGCACTTTCAGATATATAGCTAAACTCTGCACTTATCCCTCGTACAGGCTTTGCATGGGGGTATATAATGTCTAAATTCAACTGACATAGAAAATGTTTCTAACAAAAAGTGAAAATCATAAACTAGTTACCTTATACTATATGAAAAAATATGCAATCCAAAATATTATTTTTTACTTAACGAATATATGTATATGGTTAGGAATGCAACTCAGTTAGTATTTTACTGGTATGGTTTATAATTTTAAGATTACGGCAGATAATAAATAAAATAGATACTTTAAATTTGAGGAAGTCCATTTCGAAAAACAGAAATTTAAATCAAATAATTTTTAGTATCAGTAGGGTGTGGTATAGGATTAAATAAGATACTAGCGTTCAAGCCCCATTTATGTTAGGTTTATTTTCCTCCACTAATCACAAATGGCAGAAAAGGTCATTTTATAGAAGTGTTTAATATAACTTGCCCAGTATGACTATGCAACAAGTTGGGAGATTACATATTGTTTAATTTTCTTGATAGTATAAGTAAGTGGCACAATATTTGTCTTTTAGCATTTGTAAAGGTAGTTTACAATAGATGGTAACTTATGGTCAGGGTACTCTACCACCTTTATTATTTGCATAGATAACCATGTATAAGGGTAGTATGCAACAGATGGTAACTCACAGGCAGGGCCATCTTTGCCTTTATAGTTTGTATAGATCACCATGCATAATAGTGGTTTGCAGTAAATGGCAACAAATGAGCAGGGTCCTCTTCTTTTTTAGTTAGTATAGGATGCCATGCACAAATGGGTAAGCACTTGACAACTCAAGAGCAGGGTCATATATCCCTTTTATAGTTTGTGTAGATTACAATGCATAAAGGTGGTATACAACAGATTGCAACTCAACAACAGGGTTTTCTACCCTTTTATAGTTTGTGCAGGTCTTCATGAATAAAGGTGGTATACAACAGATTGCAACTCAAGGACTGAGCCCTCTATCCTTTTACAGTTTGTGTAGATCATCATGCATAAAGGTGGTATGTAACAAACTGTAACTCAAGGACAGGGACTCTATACCTTTATTGTTTGTGTAGCTCATCATGCATAGAGGTGGTATGTCACAGACTGTAACTCAATGACAGGGTCTCTATACCTTTATTGTTTGTGTAGATCATCATGCATAAAGGTGGTATGTAACAGACTGTAAGACTCTATACCTTTATAGTTTGTGTAGATCATCATGCCTAAAGGTGGTATGTAACAGACTGTAACTCAATGACAGGGTCTCTGTACGTTTATGGTTTGTGTAGATCATCATGCATAAAGGTGGTATGTAACAGACTGTAACTCAATGACAGGGTCTCTGTACCTTTATAGTTTGTGTAGATCATCATGCATAAAGGTGGTATGTAACAGACTGTAACTCAATGACAGGGTCTCTATACCTTTATAGTTTGTGTAGATCATCATGCATAGAGGTGGTATGTAACAGACTGTAACTCAATGACAGGGTCTCTGTACCTTTATAGTTTGTGTAGATCATCATGCATAAAGGTGGTATGTAACAGACTGTAAGACTCTATACCTTTATAGTTTGTGTAGATCATCATGCATAAAGGTGGTATGTAACAGACTGTAACTCAAGGACATGGTCTTTATACCTTTATAGTTTGTGTAGATCATCATGCATAAAGGTGGTATGTAACAGACTGTAACTCAAGGACAGTGACTCTATACCTTTATAGTTTGTGTAGATCATCATGCATAAAGGTGGTATGTAACAGACTGTAACTCAAGGACAGTGACTCTATACCTTTATAGTTTGTGTAGATCATCATGCATAAAGGTGGTATGTAACAGACTGTAAGACTCTATACCTTTATAGTTTGTGTAGATCATCATGCCTAAAGGTGGTATGTAACAGACTGTAACTCAATGACAGGGTCTCTGTACCTTTATAGTTTGTGTAGATCATCATGCATAAAGGTGGTATGTAACAGACTGTAACTAAAGGACAGAGACTCTATACCTTTATAGTTTGTGTAGATCATCATGCATAAAGGTGGTATGTAACAGACTGTAACTCAATGACAGGGTCTCTATACCTTTATTGTTTGTGTAGATCATCATGCATAAAGGTGGTATGTAACATACTGTAACTCAATGACAGGGTCTCTGTACCTTTATGGTTTGTGTAGATCATCATGCATAAAGGTGGTATGTAACAGACTGTAACTCAATGACAGGGTCTCTATACCTTTATTATTTGTGTAGATCATCATGCATAAAGGTGGTATGTAACAGACTGTAACTCAATGACAGGGTCTCTGTACCTTTATAGTTTGTGTAGATCATCATGCATAAAGGTGGTATGTAACAGACTGTAACTCAAGGACAGGGTCTCTGTACCTTTATAGTTTGTGTAAATCATCATGCATAAAGGTCGTATGTAAAAGACTGTAACTAAAGGACAGAGACTCTATACCTTTATAGTTTGTGTAGATCATCATGCATAAAGGTGGTATGTAACAGACTGTAACTCAAGGACATGGTCTTTATACCTTTATAGTTTGTGTAGATCATCATGCATAAAGGTGGTATGTAACAGACTGTAACTCAATGACAGTGTCTCTATTCCTTTATGGTTTGTGTAGATCATCATTCATAAAGGTGGTATGTAACAGACTGTAACTCAATGACAGGGACTCTATACCTTTATGGTTTGTGTAGATCATCATGCATAAAGGTGGTATGTAACAGACTGTAACTCAAGGACAGGGACTCTATACCTTTATAGTTTGAGTAGATCATCATGCCTAAAGGTGGTATGTAACAGACTGTAACTCAATGACAGGGTCTCTATACCTTTATGGGTTGTGTAGATCATCATGCATAAAGGGGGTATGTAACAGACTGTAACTCAAGGACAGGGACTCTATACCTTTATTGTTTGTGTAGATCATCATGCATAAAGGTGGTATGTAACAGACTGTAACTCAAGGACAGGGACTCTATACCTTTATAGTTTGAGTAGATCATCATGCCTAAAGGTGGTATGTAACAGACTGTAACTCAATGACAGGGTCTCTATACCTTTATGGGTTGTGTAGATCATCATGCATAAAGGGGGTATGTAACAGACTGTAACTCAAGGACAGGGACTCTATACCTTTATTGTTTGTGTAGATCATCATGCATAAAGGTGGTATGTAACAGACTGTAACTCAAGGACATGGTCTTTATACCTTTATAGTTTGTGTAGATCATCATGCATAAAGGTGGTATGTAACAGACTGTAACTCAATGACAGGGTCTCTATACCTTTATAGTTTGTGTAGATCATCATCCATAAAGGGGGTATGTAACAGACTGTAACTCAAGGACAGGGTCTCTGTACCTTTATAGTTTGTGTAGATCATCATGCATAAAGGTGGTATGTAACGGACTGTAACTCAATGACAGGGTCTCTATACCTTTATTGTTTGTGTAGATCATCATGCCTAAAGGTGGTATGTAACAGACTGTAACTCAATGACATGGTCTCTATACCTTTATAGTTTGTGTAGATCATCATGCATAAAGGTGGTATGTAACAGACTGTAACTCAATGACAGGGTCTCTATACCTTTATAGTTTGTGTAGATCATCATGCATAAAGGTGGTATGTAACAGACTGTAACTCAAGGACAGGGTCTCTGTACCTTTATAGTTTGTGTAGATCATCATGCATAAAGGTGGTATGTAACAGACTGTAACTCATTGACAGGGTCTCTGTACCTTTATGGTTTGTGTAGATCATCATGCATAAAGGTGGTATGTAACAGACTGTAACTAAAGGACAGAGACTCTATACCTTTATAGTTTGTGTAGATCATCATGCATAAAGGTGGTATGTAACAGACTGTAACTCAATGACAGGGTCTTTATACCTTTATTGTTTGTGTAGATCATCATGCCTAAAGGTGGTATGTAACAGACTGTAACTCAATGACAGGGTCTCTATACCTTTATAGTTTGTGTAGATCATCATGCATAAAGGTGGTATGTAACAGACTGTAAGACTCTATACCTTTATAGTTTGTGTAGATCATCATGCATAAAGGTGGTATGTAACAGACTGTAACTCAATGACAGGGTTTTCTACCCTTTTATAGTTTGTGCAGGTCTTCATGAATAAAGGTGGTATACAACAGATTGCAACTCAAGGACTGAGCCCTCTATTTAAAAAACCCAAGAAACTCATTCGAAGGGGTCAAATTATCAAGCTCTGAATGGAGCTTGATGTCACTGTTTTCGCCGGAAATAGCAGTTATGAAGCCGCTGCTCCATAACTTGTCCGCTGCCTTCTGGTAAACTGCAATGTCAGCATTCAGCGATGTCTGTTGGACATGATACGCTACAGCATATCATGTCGGACAGACATTGATAAATTGGCCCAATAGAGTTCTTCTAAAAGATTGCAATAAAATTCAATATATCAGATATTCCATATTAAATTGATATGAAAATCAAACATTTTCTATTGTGATACAGATGGAGCATACCATTTTTTAAAAAGTTTCCATTTGACCTCTTTTATCAATTTTGCTTTGTTCCTATGGTATTCTTTGTTGAAGAGATAGCTAGGTAGGTGTCTGGAACACTACATTGCAGGAAATAGTTCTGCCATCTAGTGCTCTAGCAAATACATAACATTCTTGCAAACCTGTTGCCACACATGCACATACATCCTTGTTTTTCAAAAAAGATACCAAATGAACGAAGAAAAAGTTAGTCAATAAAACTCACCTGTGAAATGGATATCTGGCATGAAAACTGCCACATAATAACAACTTGAAAACTACACATTTCAAAGAGATTTGTACCCAGCCATCATAATCCATAATAACCAATGGAGCCGCATCTATCTCGCTTCATAGTTCTACTGATAAGGTTACAACATTATAAAAATGCTTTCAATGCGCCCTCTATACAGGAAAAAACACTCTCTGTACAGAAAAAACACTCTCTGTATAGGAAAAACACTCTCTGTATAGGAAAAAACACCCTCTGTACAGGAAAAAAACACCCTCTGTATAGGAAAAAACACTCTCTGTATAGGAAAAAACACCCTTTGTACAGGAAAAAAACACCCTCTGTATAGTAAAAAACACTCTCTGTACAGGAAAAAAACACTCTCTGTATAGGAAAAAACACCCTCTGTACAGGAAAAAAACACCCTCTGTATAGTAAAAAACACTCTCTGTATAGGAAAAAACACCCTTTGTACAGGAAAAAAAACACCCTCTGTATAGTAAAAAACTCTCTCTGTACAGGGTAAACACTCTCTGTATAGGAAAAAACACTCTCTGTATAGGAAAAAACACCCTCTGTACAGGAAAAAAACACCCTCTGTATAGTAAAAAACCCTCTCTGTATAGGAGAAAACACCCTCTGTACAGGAAAAAAACACCCTCTGTATAGTAAAAAACCCTCTCTGTACAGGGAAACACTCTCTGTATAGGAAAAAAACACCCTCTGTATAGGAAAAAACACTCTCTGTACAGGGAAAAACACTCTCTGTATAGGAAAAAACACCCTCTGAAAAAGGAAAAAACCCTCTCTGTACAGGGAAAAACACTCTCTGTATAGGAAAAAACACTCTCTGTACAGGGAAAAACACTCTCTGTATAGGAAAAAACACCCTCTGGATAGGAAAAAAAACACTTTGTGTAGGAAAAAACACCCTTTGTACAGGAAAAAACACCCTCTGTATAGTAAAAGAACCTCTCTGTACAGGGAAAACACTCTCTGTATAGGAAAAAACACCCTCTGTACAGGAAAAAACACCCTCTGTATAGTAAAAAACCCTCTCTGTACAGGGAAAACACTCTCTGTATAGGAAAAAACACCCTCTGGATAGGAAAAAAACACTTTGTGTAGGAAAAAACACTCTCTGTATAGGAAAAAACACCCTCTGTATAGGAAAAAGCACCCTCTGTATAGGTGTATAGGAAAAAACACTCTGTATAGGAAAAAAACACCCTCTGTATAGGAAAAAGCACTCTCTGTATAGGAAAAAACACCCTCTGTATAGGGAAAAAACACCCTCTGTATAGGGAAAAAACACCCTCTATAAAACAGACCAATTTAAATTATGTACAAGAGAAAACTCTGGAAAAGTAAAGGAAATATATAAAGGTGGCAACCTAAGCAGGTTTGAAATAGCGAGATATGACCGCAAGAAAACATATCCGACAGAAGCAATATAGGGCCAGATTACAAGTGGCTTGTTTAACGCTCCCGCTCGAACGTTAACTGTGCTAGAAGTAAACTTTTTGCGTGCGTTGGGTTGGGCTCATATTACAATTTGAAAGTAAACTGCTTTCGCTTACGTGATAACCCGACGAGCACGCAATATTTTATTCCCTGATAGAGACAGTCAATAGAGAAGTCAATAGAGCACAAAATGTGGGGAAAAAACCCTATTCGCAAGCAAACCCAATCATATATTCTCAAGTGCGCTAACTCAACATGAATATATTTTACATTCTATAGCAGAATATGGTATATTTATTCATAAATACATAAATCTGATGTTTTTTGTTAAAATATATATCTATACCTACATATATAGATGATTATTTAGAGGTATAGCTATATACAGATATATATATATATATATAGGAATATCTATTTATAAATACATTGAACATATTCTGCTATGTGCAAAACATTGGAATGTGAAATATTTACAGTACATACACAGTTAAATACTTTATTAAGAATTAATATTTTATAAATAAGTTTTTTCATGTACTTTGCTTTAAAGGGCTCCATGGACTTTTATATATGTTTATATATGTATATATGTCTGTAAATACATAAATACATATGTATACACACACATATATATATATATATATATATATATATATATATATATATATATATATATATATATATATATATATATATATATACTGTATATATAAATATATATATTCATCTTTAGACATGTATGTATTTCTGTGTTAAAGCCCTTTGCCTGTCTTGTTTTCCCTAACACCTGAGACCTCATATCTTTGAGTCCTTATAACTTTTTGTATAATAGTTGTATTAGACAGTGTTATTATGAGGGTTTTGTAAAAGAAAGAGAGCAAATCAAATACACTTCCGCGCAACTAAATACAATGAGAAAATAAATAATAAGATCTTTCAATAGTTTGTATCGGTATATTCAAGTCCTTAGTGTAGACAGAGAAGAATAGATGTCTCCTTACCGGAAGTTACCTCAATCATATGAGGTAATGTATGGTCACATATGCAATGTTGTCCGTTCCCTCTTTGTCAGTCTGTGGTTAGTTTGGGGAATTAGGAATTTTTCTGTCTTTGCACACTTGTGTATGGCACTTGTCTTTATGAAACTTCCAGGGTCTTTATACTGGAGCCTTCATGTCTCTCAAACGTATAATACTTCTGCTTTGTATCCTCTGGTCTCCGATATCTCAGCAAGGTGTATTAGAGGAGAAAAGAGAGTACATAGCGTAATATTGTTTAAAACATTATTTTATTAAAAATAACAATAGGAAATGCACTCACATAAAGTACCCTCAATCAATCATGAGGTAAGTATTAGCACATAAGTATATGTGTACACCTGGATGGTGTGTGACACTGATGGATTGCGTCAGGTTGGAGAATCAGTAAATGATAATCACTTCACTTGAGTATACAGATGAAGGTTTTCCACGTATATCAATGCATCAGTAATGATTAGTTGCAAAAATGTATATTTTTCGTTTTTTTAAAAAACAAAAACAATTTATAACAATGTTTCAGACCTTAAATTCAGATACTGGGTGCGTATAAGGGAAACGCACCTGAGCGGCAAAAATAGAATTTGGTGGGGGAGGTAAATTGATACTCTATTCCCCCATACGATGATGTCAAGGTCCTGAATAAAATAAATGACAACAATAGGTACTGTCCTATGATAAGGTGTGACCCGTTTGAGTGCTACTGAACCACTAGAGTGGTATGGATAAAAACTATAGGTGAACAGTATTACCGTAAAAACACCTCTGACCTGGGCTGTAAAGGGACCGACTATCTGCAGCTAGTCGGCGTGAGAGAGATAAAAAGCGCAAGTCTATAGAACATATGCATACATACAGTTCCCCACGGCGGCCGATCACACTTGTAGTAAGTGAAAAAAGCTGCACTGCCACACTTGTAAAACCTTACGCGTTTCGAAGTTTCGTAGTACTTCTTCATCAGAGGCTGTGACTGTACTTTGCAATGTATTTTCAACGTGTTTTGTGACACTTTTTTGTTTCACGAAACAGTTAACGAGCGCTCTAAGGTCATGCTAACCCAACGCGCATTAACTTCAATTTGCGCTCTAGTGATCATATTTACTTTCAACTTGTAATACGAGCGAAAAACCCCATTTCACTTGCATGCAACTGTTAGCGCTCCACTCAAAATCTAGCCTATAATCTTTGAGTTCTACATGCTCCGCTGAGGTTAAGGCTAAAAAACAAAACAAAAAAAAACAAACCACACACCCTGAATGTCTACAGTCAGCCCCACAGTTTATGTAAAGCTTCTTCTTCTATCCATTGAGACTGCAAACATGCAAATATTTTGTAGTTGCAGTCATTTACATAACCCATTTAGCTAGTGTGTTTTTCACTGCTACTGCTACTAGCGGTTCTCATTTGAAGTGTGAGATGTTATGTATTGAACGCCACACACAACTAGATGATAATGGCAGTAACACATATGAGGCAAAGGGGTTTAACATAGAGAGACATACCGTACATATGCATGTCTAAAGATGTATATATATATGTGTATGTGTGTGTGTGTTTATATGTGTGTACATATGTTTTATGTATTTACATGTGTATATATGTATGTGTGTTTGTGTTTATATGTGTGTACATATGTTTTATGTATTTATATGTGTATATATGTATGTGTGTTTGTGTTTATATGTGTGTACATATGTTTTATGTATTTATATGTGTATATATGTATGTGTGTTTGTGTTTATATGTGTGTACATATGTTTTATGTATTTATATGTGTATATATGTATGTGTGTTTGTGTTTATATGTGTGTACATATGTTTTATGTATTTATATGTGTATATATGTATGTGTGTTTGTGTTTATATGTGTGTACATATGTTTTATGTATTTATATGTGTATATATGTATGTGTGTTTGTGTTTATATGTGTGTACATATGTTTTATGTATTTATATGTGTATATATGTATGTGTGTTTGTGTTTATATGTGTGTACATATTTTTTATGTATTTACAGACATATAAACACCTAAATACATATGTAGACATATATAGAAGTGCACTGGAGCCCTATGCAATTAAGTCGATGAAAACAAGAAAAAAACATATTTATGCAATATTCATTTTAAAAAAATGATTATTTTGTATTTACTGTAAATATTTCACATTTTAATGTTCTTCATAAGGGAATATGTTCTATGTATTTGTAAATAGATATTACTAAATATATCTGTATACAGTGATACCTATATATAATCACCTTTATATATAGGTATAAATATATATATATTGTACCAAAATACCATCAGATATACTCTATATAGAAATATGTATTGAATAAATAGAACATATTCTTCTATGTGAAGAACATTGGAATGTGAAATATTCATATTTTCATGTCGGGTTAGCGCACTTGAGAATATGGGATCTTATTTGCACCCGAGTAGGGTGTTAGGGGTTTTCCACATTTTTTGCTCCACTGACTTCTATGGAATAATAGGTTATCGAGTGCACAATATCCTAAGTTCGGCTTTTTACACACGTCAGGTTAACGTGCAAGCAAAACCAGTTTACTTTCAACTCATAACATGAGCGCAACCCGATGCGCACAAAAATCATCTAGCACAGTTAACACTTGAGCATAATCTGGCCCAGTATATTTCAGTATTACATGTTCATTAATTAAATCAATTCATTCATGTGGGATTGTAATTGAAGTTGAATGACTCTTTAAGAGATCAGATGATTATTCACTTGCATTTAGTGTAGGGGGATAGCAAGTATAATTTGAAATATGTGTACAGCAGGTTTAATAAAGTCTTAGGAATTATCTCACAGTCTTTAAATGTATTTTCGTCTGTTAGAATTTTTTAAATACCAGTATTCCTTTGAAGGGACAGTCTACTTGAAAATGTTCATTGTTTAAAAAGATAGATAATCCCTGTTAAACACTGTTATATTAATATAATTTTTACCTCTGTGATTACCTTGTATCTAAGCCTCTGCAGACTGCCCTCTTATCTCAGTACTTTTTACAAACTTGCACTTTAGACAATTAGTGCGGGTTCTTGCATAACTCCATGGAAGTGAGCACAATGTTATTTATATGGCTCACATGAGCTAGCACTGTTTGGCTGTTAAAAGATAAATAAAATAAACTGACATAAGATGTGGCCTGCAGGGGTTTAGAAACAGTCAGAGATTTAGACGTTATAAAGTATATTAATATGTTGTAAGTGCATTATCTATCTTTTTAAATAATAAAAGAAAATCAAGTAGACTGTCCCTTTAAGCATTCCAAATTGAAAGGACACCTTTTACAATGTGTAGCTGAGAAGAAAGAAACAGAATACTGCATGTTTATTAATAATTGCTTATTATATGATGAATTATAAGAAATTGATGAGTTTGCCACATATGTTATGCAGTACACAAAGCAAAGTCTGCAACCATTGACTTAAGCTTTTTGTTTCTATGTTATTTATATGATTCACACCTTTTTGTATAGTTTCAATGGTAAGGTCTGGGAATTGTTTAAAACTTTGTGACATTAACTAGTGCTGCATAAGAGGTTTTCTCTATTTAAATGTATGTAGGCAAGTTCTCACTGCATAGTAAAGGTCTTAGCCTTTTCCCTCCTGTTTCTTTGCAGTTGGTTTTATTCATCCGCACATATTTTTACACATTATTATTCACTACTGATATATGAGCTTGCCATTTTGAAACTGGTAGAGCCCCTTTCCCACAGGAGCACAGAAAGATTTGTGGCTTAGACGTGTATGTACTCAGTGGCGTTTTTGTGACTGTTTTCAATGTTATCGTTTTAATGGAATGCTAAATACTGCATTAGCTATATGGAAGTGCTTAAAATTTATTCTTTCCAGTTAAAAAAGAGAAGGAGAAAGTGTGATACCTTGTAAATTTAAACCCTAGTGTCAAAAATGTTACTGTACATGATTGTGTATGAAGTAGAAGCCGCGTTTTCTTCTTTTTTTCCATTGGTAAAGTACATTCTGCAGTAATGCAGATTCCCGTATATCTTCGTTTATATACCTAGCTGGGATTCTAAAGCTTTTTCTCTGCACTGATAGTTACGAAGGCTGTGTTCGTCAGTTAGGTAACAATAAGTCTTTGCAATATTTAACGTGCAAGGTGAAATAATTTTGCTGATCTATCATTTTGTGAACATCATATATTTTAAAAGGCTGTATTTTCTATCACAGTACTACTACAAACAATATAAATACACAGATAGATAGTGTTATTTTTTTTTTTGTATCACAGAATGAGAAAAATAGCCAATGTGTTATTTCAGAAAAAGGTACAGAGTGACTGAAAGTCTGTGATTCCAAATGCTTTCAAAAAGAGTGTTTGCTGCTAAACAGATATAAATAAGCAAATACTTTAGTGCATATTTTTCCTTTCATGTTTTATACCTCATGTAAACTTACATTTTTAAAAATATATTTTTTTTTTGTAATATGGTTACACTAGGTTTAAAGTGTGCCTAAACTTATAAGGATATCACATTCAATTCAATCTGGGAATCAATTTGGGACCTCATATGTTAAAAAGCAAAACCATTTTCATAAGGTATTTAAAACATAGAAAAGTCTATATTTTTGCAATATTTAATGTATATATTTTATATTATAAACAGTAATTGAAGCATAATTTAGCCGGCACAGTCTTTAAGGAGAAAAAAAGAGAGAATAATACAAAGATATAAACAATAACTGAAATTCATAATAAATGCCCAAGAATTACAGAAAACTGGTTTCTAAATCAAACATAATAGAAGACGCATTAAAGGTGTTTGATGTAGATGGATTTAAGTTGCAGTAACTGCTTTGAATCTCCCCTCCTTCCCTTCAATCCACTAAGCCAGTTTCCTCAGCCCAGCCTGACATCCAGTGGAAGCCCAAACTGACAGCTCTTCAAACTCTGGGTAAGAAATCCAGCATTAATTAAGTCATTGCTGGACTGTAATTTCCTTGAGAAGTAAAAAATTCTCACACAAGAAAAGGTTACAGAGACCTTTTCTGTGTCAAAATTACCATGCGGCATGAATATTAATGCTCTTAATGAAGACAACCTTTGCTTCATCAAGAAGCTTTTAGAGCAGGTGCCAAACTGTAGTCTTAGTATGTAGAAATTCTGTTCTCGGAAGAAAGGCAAGCGGCAATCTTTCCATAAAAGCCATGTTGCCACTATGATAAAGATTTCTTTCATCATTGTTGTTGTTTACTGTGGAAAGGGAAAATAAAGATTTTAATGGACTTATTGAAGGGAATTCACAAGACAACAATGAGGTTGTGTCAGGTAGGCTCTTCAGTAACCCCTTACTGTCAGCACGGCAAATCATACTGAGTAGCAAATGCGGTTAAATATAATCAATGGAAGATTTTGAAGGCAAAAAAAAAAAAAGAAATGATCACACTCATAAATATTCAGCATATGTTTCTTTTATAAGTCTCTACAAAATCATTTTGAGCAGCCATATTTGTTGAACGGCTAGACATAAAACACTGATATTCTAAAAGAAAATATACGAACAATATAAAAGTAAATACAATTTTACTTTTATTTTATATTCTAGTAGCCTAGAGCAGAGATACAGTTTTTTTTTTTTTTTTTACTGCAGTGAAGTATTGATAAATAAAAATGTTTGCTTGGCCTTTAAAGTGCAATTATAGTAAATACCCTGGCCTGAAATTCACTCCAGTTCAGCTCAAGAGGCACATCATTCTGTTTTCACTAAACTATACTACTTTTACTTTTACATAAAAGAGGTCAAAGAGTAAGATTTTCCTTTTATACACATTTTTTAATTAAAAAAAAAATTCTAATAAATTGTGTGTGATATAAATACAAAACAGAAAATGTATTGCTGTTTAAGGTAACAATTAAATTACCTAAGTTCAGAGTTGGAACCAGTTGCACAAGAAAGGAGCAGCTTTCTGTAATCAGCAACTCATAAGCCTAATCCATAGGCAAGGCAAAATATGGATACATAAGTCAGGGCATAGTTCCAGAGTTTAGTGGCCAAAGAGTTAGTACAATAAATCTGTATCACTATGAAGGGGTTAAAAGAGTACTGTAGTCCTGGAACTTTGCCAAGGTCAGGGTCCAGGAAATGGGTCAGGAACACTAACATGAAACAATAACCAAGTACTGAATGATAGTCTGCAAGAGCCTTTTATCACCTCCCATTCAGTCTTGGAGCTAAATACAAGGCCAGAGTTTAAAGGGACATTGCAGCCAAAATTGGATTCCATGTGGATTTCAGTTTTGAGTAGAAGCATTTTTGTAATATACATGTTTTAGGAAAAATGCTTCTAATGAAAGCTATAGCTGCTTGAAGAATGTATATACGTATGCACCGTGCACCAACATTTTAAACACAGCACTTGATCAGAAAGCCTAAGGTGCTTGTACCATCTAGTAATGACTCAATTTGTTAATTGCTGAAATGACACAAGCCCCACTGGTGCTCTGAGTAGCTGCAGTATTAAAAATGCTGGTGCACTGAGAATATCTAGCTATACTTCACATGCACATGCAGAGAAAAATTCTAACACTAAAACAGTGATAACATTTACTAAAAGCATTTTTGCCAATACATGCATATTTCAAATATGTTTCTATTCAAAAGAGGTAAGTCATCTATGTGCAGTTCAGTTTTGACTGGACTGTTCCTTTAAGTTCACAAAAAGCATATAAAGGAGCATTAATTAATTAACACACAGTACCTTAATCAGAGACAAGGAGGCATCACAGACGCATCCATGGAGCTGGCTGCGCTAACCCGAAACCACTTAGTGCGGCCCCTGGCTCTTGCAGCAGAGGATTCCTCTTCAGCAGTGCTTCTAGTCTTCCGGCAGCTTCTCCTCACAGTGAGGCTCTGACCGTGCTGAGAAGACAAGGCATGTGCATGATTGCCTCTTTTAAGGATGTTACTGGAATCACAAACCAGTTATCTTAGATGATTACCAACCTCCTATATTCACAATAATGACATTTAATGAGATATAATATGGCTATGGCTTACCAGCTAATCTGACCAACACCAACATCTTCATCCAAAAATAACCTCAGCAACTGATTTAACCTTGTGATGTTTAACCTCTAACAGCTCAAACCCGAAGGTGGATCAAAGTTTTAGATATTGTCTAGAGACAATGGGGGGTAGTTATCAACGTGTCAACTTTCCTGCCTTCGCCGGCCCAATACGCCCGCCTAAGCTCGCCTACCATCGCTGCCGCGGACCTGAAAAAATTAGCCTAAGTTATCAATAAATCTGTCAAAAAGCTGCGCACCAAGTACGGGGCGATGAGCAGCGGACTGTGATAGTTATCACTCATCCAATCTCGCTGCTCTTCGGCTTTTTTACAGCTTTATTGCTAGCCTGTCACTAAGCACCCACACTAACTACACTGTTCTACCCCCTATACCGGCGCCCCCGGAGCCCCCCGCAACTCAATAAAGTTACTAACCCCTAAACCGCCGCTCCTAGACCCCGCCACAACTCTTATAAATGTATTAACCCCTAAACCGCCGCTCCTAGACCCCGCCACAACTCTAATAAATGTATTAACCCCTAAACCGCCGCTCCTGGACACCGCCGCAACCTTCATTATACCTAGTAACCCCTATCCTGCCCCCCCTATACCGCCGCCCTATATAATAAAGTTATTAACGGAGGATAGAAAAACAAGGGGCGCCAACATAGTGTGAATCAGTTTGGAAAACTGGAAAACAGTAGTTATAATAAAATCTACTCACAAGTGGAGTGGCACCTAGAACCAACTGGGTGCATACAGGCAGGTATGCCTGAGGAAACGGTCCTTTACGGACTGAGAAACGCGTAGCAATTAAATACTTGTTTTTAGACAGACCCGGTTTTCTGTGCCTTTTTAATATTACCACAGTTTGCAGTGGTTATACCCAGTTTGGTTTTTATCCCTTTGTTCCATACACTGATATTGGAAACTCGTTTGGAAACAAGGCTGATCGTGTGAGCAGCTACCCTTTTGGGATATACAACACAGCCCTTTGGACTTCCACAGTGGCGATCCGGCTCACCAGACGACACACAGCCGACTCCATCTACCTCATCTGACCCACCCACAGGTCTCCCGGGTGAGACCCCCAGCGTACTGACCGCTGGTCCTGAATGTCAGCCTGCCTGTATGCACCCAGTTGGTTCTAGGTGCCACTCCACTTGTGAGTAGATTTTATTATAACTACTGTTTTCCAGTTTTCCAAACTGATTCACACTATGTTGGCGCCCCTTGTTTTTCTATCCTCCTAGATTTCCTGATTCATCACACCTTGGATTCAAGCGGAGCAAGCCATTTGTTTTGATCCTTTGAACTTTTGTTCTTTATATATCCTTTACATTGAATTTGGACTTTTTATCTCTGAACACTTATCACATATTGGACTTTTCAGTTTTTTGAGTTTAATCAAATTCAACTGTTCACATATTTTGTTGCAAGTCTTTAGTTCTTTGCAATATTCCAACTGATTTTTTGTTTAGGTATCACAATTGTTTCATGATTTTTTTGCTTATGTATCACAATTGTTTCAAGTCTTACGGTTTGTAACAAGTCACACATTCTCCTTTGATTAACAAGATTTCACTCAATCATATACACATATACACCTCTACTCTCACATACTTATTTGTCACGGTTCAACTCACACGATACCAGAGGAATTTCATTCACATCAACACAATTTCTATCAATACTACAGCGCGTCCCCTTAGTTTTTTCTTATAGAAAATACTTCTATACAATAAAGTTATTAACCCCTATCCTGCTGATCCCGCACCTCGCCGCAACTAAATAAATAGTTTAACCCCTAAACTGCCGCTCCCGGACCCTGCCGCAACCTATATTTAATTTATTAACCCCTAATCTGCCCCCCCTACACCGTTGCCACCTATAATACATTTATTAACCCCTATCCTGCCCCCCACTACACCGTCGCCACTGTAATAAATTTATTAACCCCTAAAGCTAAGTCTAACCCTAATACTAACACCCCCCTAAGTTAAATATAATTTAAATCTAACAAAATAAATTAACTCTTATTAAATAAATTATTCCTATTTAAAGCTAAATACTTACCTGTAAAATAAACCCTAATATAGCTACAATATAAATAATAATTATATTGTAGCTATCTTAGGATTTATTTTTATTTTATAGGTAACTTTCAATTTATTTTAACTAGGTACAATAGCTATTAAATAGTTATTAACTATTTAATAGCTACCTAGCTAAAATAAAGAGAAATTTACCTGTAAAATAAAAACTAACCTAAGTTACAATTACACCCTAACACTACACTATACTTAAATAAATTATTCCTATTTAAAACGAAATACTTACCTGTAAAATAAACCCTAAGATAGCTACAATGTAATTAATAATTACATTGTAGCTATTTTAGGATTTATTTTTATTTTACAGGTAACTTTGTATTTATTTTAGCTAGTTAGAATAGTTACCAAATAGTTATTAACTATTTAATAACTACCTAGCTGAAAGAAATACAAAATTACCTGTAAAATAAATCCTAACCTAAATTATAATTACACCTAACACTACACTATCATTAAATAAATTAAATAAATTAACTACAAATAACTACAATTAAATACAATTACATAAACTAACTAAAGTACAAAAAATAAAAAAAGCTAAGTTACAAAAAATAAAAAAATAGGTTACAAACATTTAAAAAATATTACAACAATTTTAAGCTAATTACACCTAATCTAAGCCCCCCTAATAAAATAACAAAGCCCCCCAAAATAAAAAAATTCCCTACCCTATTCTACATTAAAAAAGTTCAAAGATCTTTTACCTTACCAGCCCTTAAAAGGGCCTTTTGTGGGGCATGCCCCAAAGAAAACTGCTCTTTTGCCTGTAAAAGAAAAATACAACCCCCACCCAACATTAAAACCCACCACTCACATACCCCTAATCTAACCCAAACCCCCCTTAAAAAAACCTAACACTACCCCCCTGAAGATCATCCTACCTTTAGTCGTCTTAACTCAGCCGAGCAGCGATGGAACCGAAGAGGAGTTCCGGAGCGGCAGAAGTGATCCTCCAAGGGGAGCTGAAGAAATCTTCCATCCGATGAAGTGATCCTCCAGGCGGCGCTGAAGAAGTCTTCCATCCGGGCGATGTCATCTTCCAAGCGGCGCTGAAGAAGTCTTCTATCCGGGCGATGTCATCTTCCAAGCGGGGTCTTCAATCTTCAATCTTCATCCCACCGACGCGGAACATCCTTCTTTCCCGACGGACTACCGACGAATGAAGGCTCCTTTAAGGGACGTCATCCAAGATGGCGTCCCTTCAATTCCGATTGGCTGATAGGATTCTATCAGTCAATCGGAATTAAGGTAGGAAAAATCTGATTGGCTGATTGAATCAGCCAATCAGATTGAAGTTCAATCCGATTGGCTGATCCAATCAGCCAATCAGATTGAGCTCGCATTCTATTGGCTGATCCGATCAGCCAATAGAATGCAAGCTCAATCTGATTGGCTGATTCAATCAGCCAATCAGATTTTTCCTACCTTAATTCCGATTGGCTGATAGAATCCTATCAGCCAATCGGAATTGAAGGGACGCCATCTTGGATGACGTCCCTTAAAGGAGCCTTCATTCGTCGGTAGTCCGTCGGGAAAGAAGGATGTTCCGCGTCGGCGGGATGAAGATTGAAGACCCCGCTTGGAAGATGACATCGCCCGGATAGAAGACTTCTTCAGCGACGCTTGGAAGATGACATCGCCTGGATGGAAGACTTCTTCAGCGCCGCCTGGAGGATCACTTCATCGGATGGAAGATTTCTTCAGCGCCCCTTGGAGGATCACTTCTGCCGCTCCGGATCTCCCCTTCAGTTCCATTCATGGCTCGGCTGAGTGAAGACGACTAAAGGTAGGATGATCTTCAGGGGATTAGTGTTAGGTTATTTTAAGGGGGGTTTGGGTTAGATTAGGGGTATGTGGGTGGTGGGTTTTAATGTTGGGGGGGTTGTATTTTTCTTTTACAGGCAAAAGAGCAGTTTTCTTTGGGGCATGCCCCACAAAAGGCCCTTTTCAGGGCTGGTAAGGTAAAAGAGCTTTGAACTTTTTTAATGTAGAATAATGTAGAATGTTTTTATTTTGGGGGGCTTTGTTATTTTATTAGGGGGCTTAGATTAGGTGCAATTAGCTTAAAATTGTTGTAATATTTTTTAAATGTTTGTAACCTATTTTTTGTAACTTAGATTTTTTTATTTTTTGTACTTTAGTTAGTTTATGTAATTGTATTTAATTGTAGTTATTTGTAGTTAATTTATTTAATTAATTTAATGATAGTGTAGTGTTAGGTTTAATTGTAACTTAGGTTAGGATTTATTTTACTGGTAATTTTGTATTTCTTTTAGCTAGGTAGTTATTAAATAGTTAATAACTATTTAATAACTATTCTAACTAGCTAAAATAAATACAAAGTTACCTGTAAAATAAAAATAAATCCTAAAATAGCTACAATGTAATTATTAATTACATTGTAGCTATCTTAGGGTTTATTTTACAGGTAAGTATTTAGTTTTAAATAGGAATAATTTGTTTAAGTATAGTGTAGTGTTAGGTGTAATTGTAACTTAGGTTAGTTTTTATTTTACAGGTAAATTTCTCTTTATTTTAGCTAGGTAGCTATTAAATAGTTAATAACTATTTAATAGCTATTGTACCTAGTTAAAATAAATTGAAAGTTACCTATAAAATAAAAATAAATCCTAAGATAGCTACAATAAAATTATTATTTATATTGTAGCTATATTAGGGTTTATTTTAAAGGTAAGTATTTCGTTTTAAATAGGATTAATTTAGTTAATAATAGAAATATTGTTTAGATTTATTTAATTAATATTTAAGTTAGGGGGGTGTTAGTGTTAGTGTTAGACTTAGGTTTAGGGGTTAATAAATTTATTACAGTGGCGGCAGTGTAGTGGGGGGCAGGATAGGGGTTAATAAATGTATTAAAGGTGGCGACGGTGTAGGGGGGGCAGATTAGGGGTTAATAAATTTAATATAGGTTGCGGCAGGGTCCGGGAGTGGCGGTTTGGGGGTTAAACTATTTATTTAGTTGCGGCGAGGTGCGGGATCAGCAGGATAGGGGTTAATAACTTTATTATAGAGGGCGGCGGTATAGGGGGGGCAGGATAGGGGTTACTAGGTATAATGTAGGTTGCGGCGTTGTCCGGGAGCGGCGGTTTTGGGGTTAATACATTTATTATAGTTGCGGCGGGGTCAGGGAGCGGCGGTTTAGGGGTTAATACATTTATTATAGTTGCGGTGGGCTCCGGGAGCGGCGGTTTAGGGGGTAATAACTTTATTTAGTTGTGGCGGTGTAGGGGGGGACAGATTAGGGGTGTTTAGACTCTGGGTACATGTTAGGGTGTTAGGTGTAGACAGCTCCCATAGGAATCAATGGGATGTCTGGCAGCAGCGAACTTGTACTTTCGCTATGGTCAGACTCCCATTGATTCCTATGGGATCCGCCGCCTCCAGGGCGGCGGATTGAAAACCAGGTACGCTGGGCCGGAAAAGTGCCGAGCGTACCTGCTAGTTTTTTGATAACTAGCAAAAGTAGTCAGATTGTGCCGCACTTGTGTGCGGAACATCTGTAGTGACGTAAGAATCGATCTGTGTCGGACTGAGTCCGGCGGATCGAAGCTTACGTCACAAAATTCTACTTTTGCCGGTCTCTAGCCTTTGATAACTAAGGCGATTCAGCCTTTCCACAAATACGCTGCGGAATTCCAGCGTATTTGAGGTTGACGGCTTGATAACTAGGCCCCTATGTTTTTTTATTGTAGGGTATGAAGTCCAAAGGCAAAGTAACATAGGACAAAATAAAGATCACTGTTGCAAGTTTGTAGTAACTAAATTAGGGGACCAGAATAAGGTAAAACACTCCAAAATATTAACATGCACATCCTATGATATTAACTCTAGTCCTGTGGGCAGTCATTTCAAAAGTTAATTTACTCCATAAAGACTAAAAAGTTAAATGTAGCAAAACCACTATTACTTAAAACCATATGACTCAAGGGAGTAAACGTGGACTGAGTTCAACCAAACGAGTTTGAGACAGCAAACACTGGCACTCTTAGGTGATGAGGTATGACATCTAAAGCATGGTGAGTTGCTGGTTATAATATTGTTTTCATATGTATTTATTCAGGTGCTTTCTTTTTGTCATATACTGTATGTTTTTAGTCTTTTGTCATCTGTCACATTGGGGGTTGAGCATCCACAATACTCTTTAGTGCCCCTATCCACCAGTTCTGTAAGCTCCCTAGGCACATAACTACCTAAAACTAATAGGACTTAATTTTAAAGTTTCCAGCATGGAATTAAATGATCATGCTGACCCTTGTATGGTTGGACTTCAGATGATTCTCTTAACCTGGAAGTCCCAGTATATGGTAGTTCACCTCCCTTAGCAAATAATGAAGCTTTCTAGAATGCTGAATATCACAGGGGAGAGTACAATGTAAACCAAGCACTGATAGCAACATCTGTTTTGAAATACATACAAATCAAGCTACACTTTTCAGAATGATTTAGCTTATATAAATATCTAGTTTTGCATTCATGTATTGTTCAACCAGTGTAATAAGTGCATTGTGTATTTGAAACAAACTTGACAGCTTACATTATATCAAACAGTGAGACCTACATGGGTAAAGTCCTTAGAGAATACAATAAAATATGTGGCAGTCATGCCCAAGGAAAGCCCCTGTCCAGCCCACTCACTAAAGCTGCAAGACTCATTTTACAAAAGAAAAATAAAGTACCCTTTTATTTTTTTGGTACAAGTTTAACTATGCATTTCATGTTAAATGTAATGTGTAGGATACAATTTTTGACTGTGTACAATAAATAATATAGATTTTTCAATCTTGCTTTAAATAAGGTTTAATGCAAAATTTAAATTTGAATGCGTATTACTACTACAATTTATATTGCATATTTTGTTTATTTTCACTTTGTACTTTGTTTATTTTTTTGTTTATTTAGGTAAATGATACATACATCACAAGCAAATTGAATTGACAGTGATAAATATAATAAAGTTTACATTTCAAGATATAGGCAATAAATCACCAGTTTTGAAAAATTCCTACATAATATACAGCTTACAGGTCCATTACGGGGTGATATTGGTATCTACATTTTTTTTTAATTACCAAATATGTTCACTTTAATATTTATTGGTACTTATTTATGCTAGTAAAACATCTTTGAGTCTTTCAATCCCATGGATGCCTCCCAGTCTGCAGGGAGATATGGACTTAGGATGAATTCTTGTAGCATTTGAGATAAGGTCCATCAATACCAATAAAGGAAAGGGAAGAAAGAGGAAAGATATGTGAGGGCATCTGAGAGGGGGGGTAGTTAGAAGAGGAGAAGGAAGAACGTGGCAAAGACATAAGAGGAGTAGATCACACACACCACACTCTGCAGTAGCTTGTATTGTATATGGTCTGTATAGCGGGTGACTAAAACTGTATAGTGGGCTAGGTATGGTGGAATGATTATGTTAGTGCAGGGATTCATCACAGAAAAAAAGTTATTTCCAGGAATGGAGTACCTCTGTTATGTTTGATGTGCCCGCATTCTTCTAGGCTTAGAAGTTACTTAACTCTATCCTTCCATATTGCCTAAGATAGGGTCAATGCAGTCTTCCAATGATAGGAAATTAGGGACTTTGCTGCGTTGAGTCCCACCTGGAGCAGGGTCAATCTCAGCTTGCAAGGACATTTTGGAAGGTCATTTAATAGGGCTATTCTAGGAGTAAGAGAGAAATTTGGGGACAAGACTTGGAAGTGGGACTCCACTATGTGCCACAATGGGTTAATCTTAGTGCAATGCCACCCCATATGTGTTAAGTTACCATAGCTGCTGTATCCCCACCAGAAGTTTCTTGAGGAACCCGGGTATATATTGCTCAAACGTGATGGGATCACATATGTGCTTTTTAAATGTATTTTAATGAGCAATATACTGTAATGTATTTGTCTATCATTTGCATATGGAAATATAGGTTACGTCCCTGAATGAAATAAGCAGCTATTAAAGGGATATAAAACAAAAAAAAGTTTCCAGTTTACTTCTATTATCAAATGTGCTTTGTTCCCATGCTATTCTGTATTGAAGAGATACCTAGGTAGGCATCTGGAGCACTACATGACAGGAAATAGTGCTGCCCTCTAGTTTGTAGAAGCCTTTTCACTTGCACATTTTATGAGATCTTGCATGCTTGTTGATATAATTCTTCAGCTGTGTCATCAGATTCCACGTGAGTTCCAGAAATGTCAAATTTTACTGCAAAATCCATAGCAGAGGAAGAGTTCTAATTGAATTACTTGTTTTAGCAGGATTATAATAAGCTACTATGGTGTCAAATTAGGTTAAAATATTGTAAGGGACAGATTACAAATGGAGCGCTAAATATCGCTTTCATGAAAGCGATATTTGCACTACACTGTGTAATACCAGCGCAGGCTAATGTTAGCTGATATTAAAAATTGTCAGCAATGCGAACGCAAGTCAGAGACAGCATCAGAACCTAAGCGCAGCAAAGGGGCTAAGTAGCGCAGCGATGGCAGAAAATATAAATATATATGTATATGATTATATACTGTACATATATATTTATATAAGCATATACAGGTAGCCCTCAGTTTACGCCGGGGTTAGGTTCCAGAAGGAATGGTTGTAAATCGAAACCGTTGTAAATTGAAACCCAGTTTATAATGTAAGTCAATGGGAAGTGAGGGAGATAGGTTCCAGGCCCCTCTCAAAATTGTTATAAACAACACCTAATACATTATTTTTAAAGCTTTGAAATGAAGACTTTAAATGCTAGACAGCATTATAAACCTAATAAAATAACCACACAACACAGAATATATAATTAAACTAAGTTAAATGAACAAAAACATTTGCTAAACAGCATTATAAACCTAATAAAATATTCACACAACACAGACTTCACTTGCATTTTTCTGTAAACAGTTCTTTCTATGCATTCCAACCTGGACTGAGTTATAGACAGGAAGATCTTGTTCCTTTGAAATCTGCTCGATATCTCAGGTCTGGTTAAACTGATTAATTTCAGCTTGCTTGGCTTTGCTGCAACACAAGCGGACAGCTCCACCTACTAGCTATTTTAATAAATGCACTGCTTCTCAATGCTTTTCAATAGCAGTCACATGACTGGAAAAAAAGGTTGTTATTCTGAAAAGGTGTAAATTGAACCGTTGTAAAACGAGGGCCACCTGTACATATATATTTACTGGGAACACACAGTTCCCATAGATCGCAATGTAAAAGCATTCCACCCCTGCCAACTTTACCCCCAAAATACTGCCTAGTGAGTTATTTTATTAAAGAAATAAAAATGCTGCTATCTTTATTTTGCAGTTAAATACACTACACTGTATTTTGGGGGCATTTGGTGCACACAGATCTGATCGCTGGTTAATTTTATAAGCGCTAATTGCTACTGCGAGCTTGTGGTAGCAATAACCAGCCACTTGTAATGGCTGTTTGATTATCGCGTGGGCACAAACTGGCAAATTTGCCCATTTGCGGAAGCACGATAATTTAACGCTCCACTTGTAATCTAGCCCTAAATTGGTAAATTGCTTAGAGGATATATATTTACACCTGGACAGTTCAATATCAAATTCAATTTTTCAGGCGCCTTTAACTTTGGATTGTGTGAACAAATGTCTGGCAATCTTGTGGGGCATCATAGTGACTGCAAATGAAGAACATTGGTTCAGTACTTTTCGAGTTATTAAATGTTGAAAAAAATTACTTTCTCCTTTCTCAACATTCATCATGTTGCCTGTTTTATTTGTGTTGTTTTGTTTTTTTGTTTTTTTTAAAGACAATTGGCATGTAAATAGCTTTTAATGAGAGGATTTGTCATTTTTTGTTGTTTTGTGTAACCATTTTGTATTGTAGTTTTAAAGGGACATAAAACAAGTTGGGATAGAGACAAAATATAATAATATGTACTTTAATTACTTTACCTGCAAATTTATACTGCAGTGCCTCGCCATTAACCCCTTTCTTTTTAGTTTCTGAATTGAACAGCTCTAACTCCCCCCACACATTTCCTTCTATGGCTGTTTCTATTGTTTTGGTAGAATGCAAAAGTGAACAGGGATTATCTGCTGGAGCAAGCCTAGAAGCTGTGAACTCAGCTGAAATACAATGCCTGTGTCTAAAAACACTGATAAGGGTGGGTGGAGTTGGCTGCTCCATGCAGCTTAGCTATGTAATTCATTTTGCTTATTTTTGAAAATTATTTTAAAATACTTGCCAGCAATTTGTTAAACAATTTTTTTATGCAAACTATTTTTAATTAATTAGCACTTTTAGGATATGCACAGATCTCAACCTGTTTTGGGCCCCATTACATACGCATGCTATGCAGTATAAGTAATACCAAAATCGTGTAAAAACCGGCGTCGCTGACTTTTGCGGGCAACGCCTGTTTTTACGCGATTTTGGTATTACTTATACGGAGTAGCATTCAAGTTACATGCGTATATTTCGCCCGCAATGTTTACTCCCATAAGCTAACATGGGACAGCGTTGCAAATCGGTATCCAATATTCAGCGCAAGGACTTACGTGGCGAAAATGGAGAAATCTTACTCCATTTTCATCTCGCCGTACAAGGCAGCCGCAGCAGGCCTTGCGCTGAGTATGAGAGCACCGTAACTCCCGAAAATGCCTTAAAAAATAAACTAACACCTAACGCATGCGCAATATCTCTCTACCTGTCAACCGCAATCCCCCACTGCAATAACTAATAAAGTGTATTAACCCCTATATCCGCCATCAAACCCACACCTCAACTAATAAAAGTATTAATCCCTAAACCAAAAACACCCCCACAACACAATAAGCCTAATTAAACTATTAACCCCTATATCCGCCATCAAACCCACACCGCAAGTAATAACTAAATTATTAACCCCTAATCCACCATTAACCCACAACACAAACTACCTATTAAAGTATTAACCCCTAAACCGCCAAAGCCCACAAAGCAATAAACCTAACCTAACACCCCCTAACCTTACACCCCCTAAATGTACCTAAATTACAAAATACTAAAGTTACTATTAAAATAAAAAAACCTAACACTACTTTAAAAATAAAAATAAACTAAGTATAAATTAAAGGGACAATCTAATCAAAATTAAAATTCTGGTGTAGACTGTCCCTTTAAGCTACAATTACAGAAAATAAAAAAATCTAAGACTACATAAAATAAAAAACAAAATTAACAAATTTTTAAATATTATACCTAATCCCTATGAAAATAAAAAAGCCCCCCCGAAATAAAAACACCCCCTACTCTAAGAATAAATTACCAGTAGCGCTTAAAAAGGCTTTTTGCAGGGCATTGCCCCAAGATAATTAGCTCTTTTACAACAAAATAAACAAAGTACCCCCTAACAGTAAACCCCCCCACCCACCAAAGCCCCAAAAATAAAAGAACCTAACACTAAAAAACCTAAACTACCCATTGCCCTGAAAAGGGCATTTGTTGGGCATTGCCCTTAAAAGGGCATTTAACTCTTTTACTGCCCACCCTATTCTAAATAAAACAAACCGCCCCAAAAAACCCTTAAAAACCCTTAAAAAACCCCTAAGTCTAACCCCAAGGTTGGTACTCACCGTTCCTGAAGTCCAGCGGAGAAGGTCCTGTTCCACGTGGTGAAGACTTCTTCCAAGCGGTGACCTCTTCTTTCTTCTTCCAGGAACATCCGGCGCAGAGCGGAGCTGAAGACCGATGACCGTGGAGCTGAAGACCAGCGACCCTGGAACTGAAGACCGGCAACCGCGGAGCCATGGAGAGTGGAGGATCCTCTTCGTATGATCTCCGCCATACAATGCATAGAGAATTCAAGGTACGCGATTAAAAATGGCGTTCCTTGAATTCCTATTGGCTGATTTGATTCTTCAAATTCAAATCAGCCAATAGGATGAGAGCTACTGAAATTCTATTGGCTGATTTGTATAGCCAATAAAATGTCAGTAGCTCTCATCCTATTGGCTGATTTGAAGAGCCAATAGGATTTGAGTAGCTTTCATCCTATTGGCTGATTTGAATTTGAAGAATCAAATCAGCCAATAGGAATTCAAGGGACGTAATTTTTAATCGCGTACCTTGAATTCTCTATCCAGTGTACGGCGGAGATCGTACGAAGAGGATCCTCCACGCTCCATGGCTCCACGGTCACCGGTCTTCAGTTCCATGGTTGCCGGTCTTGTATGGCGAGGTGAAAATGGAGTAAGAAGTCCTTGCGCTGAATATTGGATACCGATTTGCGATGCTGTTCCATGTTAGTTTCTGGGAGTAAAAATTGTGGGCGACGGGTGAAATATACGCGCGTAACTTGCATGCTACGCAGTATATGTAATACTAAAATCGCATAAAAACCGGCGTCGCTGGCTTTTCCGGGCGAAGCCGCATATGTAATGGGGCCCATAGGGTGTAGACAATTGGTTATTTTTCTGCATTTAGATTAACATGCTCTGTAGACAACTTGTAGCTACTGCAGCTGTTTCATTAGGTGACTTAAAAGTATCTAAAGCCTTATTTTTTTCTTTCATGATTCACATACATCACACTATTTTCAACAACTTTCAAATTTACTTATATTATGTAATTTGCTTCCTTCACTTGATGTCCTTTGTTGAAAAGCATACATAGGTATGATTAGGAGCAGCAATGTACTACTGGGAGCTAGCTGCTGATTGGTGATTGTACATATATGCCTTTTAACATTAGCTCATCTGATGTATTCAGCTAACTCCCATTAGTGCATTGCTGCTCCTTCAGCAAAGGATACACAGAGAATAAATCAAATTGAATAATACAAGTAAACTGGAATGTTGTTTAAAGGGACAGTCTATACCAGAATTGTTATTGTTTTAAAAGATAGATAATTCCTTCATTACCCATTCCCCAGTTTTGCACAGACCAACACAGTTATAGTAATACACGTTTTACCTCTGTAAGGATAGATTAGATCTAGATTACCTTGTATCTAAGTCTCTGTAAACTGCCCCCTTATTTCAGTTATTTTGATAGACTTGCATTTTAGACTATCAGTGCTGACTCCTAGGTAACTCCACGGGTGTGAGCACAATGTTTATCTATATGGCACACATGAACTAACACCCTTTAGTTGTGAAAACGACTTCAAAATACATTCAGATAAGAGGCGGCCTTCAAGGGCTAAGAAATTAGCATATGAGCCTCCTAGGTTTAGCTTTCAACTAAGAATACCAAGTAAGAAAAGCAAAAATTATGATAAAAGTACATTGGAAAGTTGTTTAAAATTACATGCCCTATCTGAATCATGAAAGTTTATTTTTGACTATGTAACTTTAAATTTGTATAACAGAAAATGTTGAGGCTTCATGTCCCTTTAAGAATTGTAAATATGGCTATTGTGGGACAGAGATAACCTATAGTTTGTGAAGGTGCAGGACAGTAGAGATCTATTCATGCCCAGAAAATTGAGGATTTTCTAGTTATATTTAAAGTGACAGAAACACACACACACACCACATACAGATTTAAAGGGATATTAAAGTCCAAATTAAACTTTCATGATTCAGTTAGGGCATGTCATTTTAAACAACTTTTTAATTTACTTTTATTATCAAATTTGCTTTATTCTCTTGTTATTCTTAGTTGAAAGCTAAACCTAGGTAGGCTCATATGCTAATTTCTAAGCCCTTGAAGGCCGCCTCTAATCTGAATGCAATTGATAATTTTTCACAGTTAGAGGGCGTTAGTTCATGTGTTTGATATAGATAACACTGTGCTCATGCACGTGAAGTTATTTAAGAGTCAGCACTAATTGCCTTGAATGCAAGTCTGTCAAAAGATCTGAGATAAGGAGGCAGTCTGCAGAAGCTTAGATAAAAGGCAATCACAGAGGTAAAAAGTGTATTTCTATAACAGTGTTGGTTGTGCAAAACTGAGGAATGGTAAATAAAGGGATTATCTATCTTTTTAAACAATAACATTTTTGGTATTTACTTTCCTATTAAAGAGGCAACACACAAAGTCTTAAAGGGGCAGCTCACCTTGCACTCAGTCTTAAAGTGATAGGCAAAAAATAATTCATACAGCCAATGCACATTATCACTCAAAACAAAATAAAGAGTTGAGAATGGCAAAATAAAATCAACTGTCGTTCTGAAGACAAAAAGAGAAAAGAAGGCGCCACAATAGTGCAACATCAATGGTGTTAACACAAATCCCCCACTCCAAGCCGTTGTACTTACAAGAAATCCAGCACTTGATAAGTGCCACAACAACAATCTGAGCTCTTATAGTTGCTCAGCAGACTTTTCCTTGTTTTCCCTGGATACCTCCGTGTAGTAGTGGTGTCTTCGTCCACACACCGGTACACAAGGATACAGTATACTGTATTAGCCGCATTCACCTGATGAAACGGTCGTTGTAAGACCGAGAAACGTCGTGTTTTAACATTGTTTTAATAAAGTCTTTTACTTACATGAGACTTTCCACGGATGTTCATTGTATTAGAATAGCCTCATAGACAGATTAAGCTGAAGTCTGGGGTAACTCCTTTTATGGCTAATACAGCATACTGTTTGGTTTGATTCTACAAGCCCTTTATCCTTGTGTACCGGTGTGTGGACGAAGACACCACTACCACACGGAGGTATCCAGGGAAAACGAGGAATAGTCTGCTGAGCGACTATAAGAGCTCAGATTGTTGTTGTGGCACTTATCAAGTGCTGGATTTCTTGTAAGTACAACGGATTGGAGTGGGGGATTTGTGTTAACACCACTGCACTATTGTGGCGCCTTCTTTTCTCTTTTTGTTTAATGCTGCAGAACTGTATACCAACTATCGTCTTGAAGAAGTAGCAAGCCGCGGATTGACTATCGACCTGATATAGGAACATTTTCTACCAACCCCTGGCAATAGGGGAACTCATCACAGCTCGCTATCTAGTGTGTGGGACATTGCCCCCTGCCCCTGACAATAGCGCTGCTATACACGATAAGTGATATAATCTATGTATATTTTGATATAGATATTATGTGTATGCAGACGTTTTTTTTTTAATCACCTTTATATTTTATGATCACTATCATATCTTTAGTTATTGTATTTGATTGCACTATTTCTGCTGTAATATATGGTTGGTTGATATGTTATATGACTAGTTAATACTAGATCACTCTCTCAAGTGATAATTGCACACTTTAGAAGTTTTGTTTTTCATTTTGTTTCATACTGTGTTATGGATACACAGAGTAGCTGATTAGTCAGCATTTCACACTATTCACTGATACTGTGAAGTATATCGCACAGACAATATGATTTTCTACTTTTGTAGTACTTGTTCCAGAATTAGGCGCATCCAATTTTTGTATTTATTAATTTGCGTTCTGAAGACAGCCTCAGCCTTTCCTTAGCTGTATAAGACTCTGGATGTAGATTCAGCAGAGCTAACCACTTCCAGGGAAATATTTCCAATTTTTAAATAATGTTAATACATTTTCATTTTATATTTATTTATTTTTATTATATTTTGAATTTAAAATAATGAATCTGTGCCTATTAGGAGATAACGTAACTCACCATTATTGTGAACCCCTTTTCCACAAGTTTTATACCTGTGGTTAATTGATGGGTTGAGTTTTGTTTAACTATATAAAGTGTAATTGCACATGGAGGCCTATAGCTCTGTTTGATATTTTATTCTCTTGAGAAAGACACGAAACGAGTTGAGAAAATTTCAATTATGAGAAGTTGCGATTTTAAGTAAAGTCTTGTTTTTCTATTGAACTGGCTTCTGTGTTGGAACTCTTTAATAAACCTTGGAAGCAATTTTCACAGTTTTGTCTGTGAGTATCTTCCTTTTAGTAGTCTGTCTCTTTTTTTTCGAGGTCAGCTGTGGAGGCAATGTTCAAAAAGCTACAAATAAATCCTTGGAAGTAGTCTGCGCTGCTGGATCTACATATCAAGCCAATCCACATTCCCTTTAAAGGGGCAATTCACATTACACATACACAGTTTTAATGATGCCCACATACAGTGCACTCAGCCTAAAAGTATACCCATAAACTGTAGTAAAAGGACAGATCACACCACGCACAAACAGTGCACACAGCTTTAAAAGGAAAGCAATCCCAGTGCACACACAGCCTTATAGCAACAGGCACACTAATACAAGGAGCACAGAGTTTTTTTATTTAGTTGAAGATATTTTTAGTATCCCTAAAGGGACATGAAATGTATATTTCTTTATAACATATGTTTCAGTAGTCATAATAATTTTCCATTAGTCTAATTCATTACAGGATCTGCTTCAGGCATGTAAAGAATATACCTATGGGCGTGATTTTATTGCTTGTTTTAACGAGTGACGTCACTGTAATCTGTGTATAAATTGTACACTTGTGACTGGCATCCCTATGCTATGACTACGGCGTGAAGCCGAAACGCGTAAGCCTGCCAGCCCTAGGGTGTTTATGCTCTCGTTGGTTTACCTTTTGATCTCCTGTTTTTAATCAGACTTTTTCAATAAATGTTACGTTTTATGCTTTGCTGTCAGGGTGCCAGGAATCAGACTGAGACGAGAAGTGCAAAAATAATCACACCTTTATTAATAGCAAAAAATAATAAAAAGTCCACAAGTCAAATAACAAGCCAGGAGTCAAAACCAGAGCTGGTAGTCAGACGAGCCAAGTCAGGAGCCAAAGCGAATAGTCAGATGAGCCGGAATCAGGAACAAGGAAAACAGCAGAGTCAGGAACAAGCCAGGGATCAGGAACCAGGAAGGACGTCAGGCAGCCAGGTAATACACAGGAACTCTCGCAAACAGGTCTGAGAAAACGCAAAGGCAAAGCATACTGAACAGAGGCCCTTTAAATAATAAGTGATGACATCACAATTCTGAGACTGCATCCTGTCTCACATGGATGATACACACCAGTCTGGCCATAAAAGGAAGTGCAGGAAATGAGCAGCATCCCCCACAATGGACCATAGTCAGGAAGAGAGGTGAGTAAAATGGCTGCCAGCAGCACATGGCAAACAAACAGGGAAAAAACCCTGACAGTACCCTCCCAACGACCCCTCCCCCGCAGGAGGACAAAAGGTTTATTGGGGAAACGGGCATGGAAGACACGGAGGAGGGCAGAAGCATGAACATCAGAGGAGGGAACCCAAGAATGCTCCTCCGGACCGTAGCCCCTCCAGTGAACCAAATACTGTACACGGCCCCTGGACATACAAGAGTCAATGCTGCTGACCTCATACTTCTCATGGTTGTCAACAAAGATAGGACAGGGATGAGGCAACGCAGTGGTAAACTGATTACAAACCAATGGTTTCAAGAGGGAGATATGAAACACATTGGAGATGCGCATAGCAGGAGGAAGGTCAAGAGCGTAGGCCACAGGATTAACCCCTCAGAGTATTCGAAAAGGACCAACATAACGGGGAGCCAATTTATTGGAAGGCACACAAAGTTTCAAGTTGCGGGAGGACAGCCAAACTCTCTCACCAACCTGGTAGGAAGGTGCGGGCAGACGGAGTTGCCAGAGATGTTCCTCCAAAGCCGGAATACCCTGAGACATGAATTAATCGGGAAACAAGGATGGTTGAAACCCATAATTCGCCATGAACGGGGATAACTCGGAGGAAGCATTAATAGCACTATTACGAGCAAACTCTGCCGAAGGTAACAGTTCAGACCAATTATTGTGGTTATCTGAGACATAGCAACGGAGGAACTGTTCCAGAGCTTGATTAGACCATTCCGCAGCCCCATTGGATTGAGGGTGATATGCCGAGGAGAAGGAAAGCTGGATCCCCATTTGAGCACAAAAGGAACGCCAAAATCTGGAGACAAACTGTCTACCCCGGTCCGACACTATCTCCTTGGGTAACCCATGTAAATGGAAGACCTCCGGGCAAAAATTGAAGCAAGCTCCTGAGCGGTAGGCAGCTTCATCAAGGGAATGCAATGTGACATTTTAGAAAAACGGTCAACCCCCATAAGGATAACAGTATTGCCATTGGAAACAGGGAGATCGACAATGAAGTCCATGGAAAGATGTGTTCAAGTACGCTCACCATTAGCAATAGGTTGAAGAAGACCCACAGGAAGACGTTGAGGAGTCTTATTCTGTGCACAAACTGAGCAGGAGGCAACATATGCAGCAACATCAGAACGAAGACCTGGCCACCAGAATTTTTGAGTGACAGACCAAATCATTTGGTTCTTGCCTGGGTGACCTGCGGCTTTAGGATAGTGGTAAGTGTGCAAAAGTTTAGTTCGAAGATTCTCAGGAACAAAACACTTACCACTAGGTTTCTCAGGAGGTTTGTGCAGCCAGGATCTCCTCCCCCAAGGGAGAAGTCAAATTAGTATGTATGGTAGCCAAAATATGGTCAGGAGGTATACCAGGAGTAGGTACAGACTCCTCCTTGGACAAAGGCAAAAATTGTCGAGAGAGGGCATCAGCCCTAACATTCTTACTACCAGGCAGGTAGGAGACCACATAATTAAAACGATAAACGTTTTGCTTCAGATAGATAAGTTAAATTCTTGTGGTCAATAAGAATTGACACTGGCACGCTAGTACCCTTGAGAAGATGCCTCCATTCCTTGAGTACCAAAATTATGGCCAGTAATTCCCTGTCGCCAATTTCATAATTGCACTCCTCTGGAGACAATTTCTTAGAGAAGAAACCACACGGATGCAAGGAACCGTCAGGCATAGGACGTTGAGACAAGAGGGCACTCCAGTCTCAGACGCATCGACCTCAAGAATTGAAGGCAGGACAGGGTTAGGATGAGCCAGAACTGGAGCAGCAGTAAAGGCAGTCTTAAAACTATCAAAGGCCTTAATGGCAGTAGGTGACTGTAAGAGTACTGTTTCTTTAAATAGGGGTTTGGTTCAAATCAACACTTTACCCTATTTAAACACGCCTTTGCCTTCTCCAAATTGCTTGGTAATTTTTATGTTACAGTCTCTGTGACATTCTCTCCTAAGTCTAAGTTCCTAAGTGTAAACTACTCTAACTTTTGCATTATCGCTTTGTGATTAATATCTTTATTCACTCCTTCAGCACCTCTCACTTGAGCGTTCAGGAGTCTGACCTTTGAATCCTCATTGAGCTGTCAGTCTGCAGCGCTCCTACACTGACTCTCCAGCTGTCTCCTTTCCTCCCGACTCAGCACTACTTCCGGTACAGAGAAGCAGCGTGTATTCGGCGTCTAGGATTCCATCTGACACTGCCGTGAGAACTCACTCTCTACCTGCACCGGTGCCTGCTGTTTGTATTTACATACCTAAGGTAGTTCACATAAGACTGTTTAAGAAAACAATTGTTTGCCTTGATATCCTATAGCGCTACTTACAAACTAACCTCCTACGCATTCATACACTAAGTGCCTAATATCTTCTCTAACAGGTTAACGCTAACCACTCATTATTGCTTGTTCACACATCCTTTTATTTGCTACTAGTATCCTTTGGAAATATACTGTCATAACAATTGTTATATCTGTTAACCCTTTGCTGCGTAAGATCAGTTCCATTCTACATATACCTAATCTTAATTAAAGGTGTTACTATATGAAATTGCCATTTACTGGATCTCATACAAAAGTTTGTATTGGCAACAGTAGCTGGCTACACAAATACATTATATCTTTGTTAAAACGTAACTCTGTAAAAACAGATCCTGATTCTGCTCACTCAGCATAACAGTGACCAATGGAGTGGATCATTCTCTTTACGGGTCATGTCTGTGATAGGTTTGACCAAGGAAGAAAAGTTATTAATAAACTTTCTATAGTAATTGGCGAACCCCAAAAAATGTTGAATAGACCGAAGGCCAACTGGGTGAGGCCACTGCAGAACTGCAGATAACTTGTCAGGATCCATGGAGAACCCTGCAACGGAGATAACATAACCTAGGAAGGTTACTTGAGTCTGATGGAACTCACATTTCTCTAGTTTACAAAACAGGCCATTCTCATGTAGTCTCTGAAGAACCCATGTAACATCAGAACGATGAGCCTCAAGTGTGGGTGAGTGTATGAGGATGTCGTCTAAGTACACCACAACACAATGTTGCAACATATCTCGTAGGACATCATTAATAAATTCCTGAAAAACAGCAGGAGCATTACATAGGCCAAAGGGCATTACAAGATACTCATAATGCCCACTCCTGGTGTTAAATGCTGTTTTCCATTCGTGGCCCTCCTTAATCCTAACGAGATTGTACGCTCCTCTCAAATCAAGTTTAGTAAAGACCGTAGCGAGTGAGCGTTTCCTGGCCATGTAGGACAAAACTTCAAAAGATGGCCCTGTAACTCACAATAGAGGCAGAGCCCCTCCCTCCTCCTAAAGGCCCTCTCCGCCACGGAGAGATGCGTGAATCCCAACTGCATTGGCTCAGCAGTACCTGGTGACTCGGGACCAGGAGGCATGGGAGGAGAGGAAGGCATGGGTGGGAACGAACACGTAGGAGACAACGGAACAGGAGGCTTCCGCAAGTGCTCCTTGAAAGAGGGCCTCTCTCTGAGTCTGATGTCAATTAGGATCAAAAAAGACACCAATGCCTCGAGATCCTCTGGTAAATCTCTGGCAGCAACTTCTTCTTTAATCGCATCAGAGAGCCCATGAAAGAAGGCGGCAACAAGGGCTTCATTGTTCCAACCTACCTCTGCGGCAAGCGTACGGAACTCAATAGCATACTGAGCAACAGATCTTGTACCTTGCTGAATGGACATGAGTCTTTAGCAGCAGAGGAGGAGCAAGCCGGAACATCAAATACCCTTCGAAAGGAGGCCACAAATTCAGGATAATTTGAAATCACAGGTTTATTAGTCTCCCACAAGGGATTAGCCCAGGCAAGAGCTGTGCCAAAGAGTAACGAAATGAGAAATCCCACCTTAGCTCTGTCAGAGGGAAACGCCTGAGGTAACATCTCAAAGTAAATGCCCACCTAGTTCAAAAACCCTCTGTACTGAATAGGATCGCCTCCATATCGCTGAGGTAGAGGTGCAGAACCGGACATGCTCCTGGTAGGCATAGGTGCAGCAGCGGAAACAGGAGCAGCCATAACTTGCAGGACACTTTGGTCCAAATGTGCAGTGCGAGTCAGCAGGATTTGCAGGGCTAGTGCAAATTGATCCAAGCAGTGATCTTGTACATCCATCCTGGAAATGATGGCAGGTAAATGGATTATTTGCACCATTAGGATTCATGGCCTTTGCGTAATGTCAGGGTGCCAGGAATCAGACGAGAAGTGCAAAAATAATTACACCTTTATTAATAGCAAAAAATAATAAAAAGTCCACAAGTCAAAAAACAAGCCAGGAGTCAAAACCAGAGCTGGTAGTCAGATGAGCCGAGTCAGGAGCCAAAGCGAATAGTCAGGCAATCCGGAATCAGGAACAAGGAAAACAGCAGAGTCAGGAACAAGCCAGGGATCAGGAACCAGGAAGGAAGTCAGGCAGCCAGGTAATACACAGGAACTCTCATAAACAGGTCTGAGACAACGCAAAGGCAAAGCATACTGAACAGAGGCCCTTTAAATAATAAGTGATGACATCACAATTCTGAGACTGCATCCTGTCTCACATGGATGATGCACACCAGTCTGGCCATAAAAGGAAGTGCAGGAAAGGAGCAGCATCCCCCACAATGCACCATAGTTGGGAAGAGAGGTGGGTAAAATGGCTGCCAGCAGCACATGGCAAACAAACAGGGAAAAACCCCTGACATTTGTTGAACGCTCTTTCTTTGCCTTTTAAACTGGGACTGTATACATAGCCTGTTAGAGTGGTTCAGCACCCTGCCAGGACCCCCACTCACTTTATGTGGTTTAGCTCCTGGCTTTGAAGGGAGCATACACGGTTTTATCTGGCTGGAAGAGGATTGGAGTATATGATGCCTGTTTTTTGCTCCTATTACCTGCATACATTTGGCGAGAAAGCTTGAAATAATTATACATTGCTCCACAATGAGGAAATTTCATGAGAAGATCATTGAGGAGTTCCCTGATTGGCTGAGACCCGTGAGGATGACACAGTCGTCAGCCTGTACCGGACACGCCCACTCACTGGCGGAGTGGATTCCTGACTGCACTTAGGGAGATTGATCATTATGCAGGGGAACGTTGATGGTCAAACAGTATAGCAGTATTATTCATTGCTGCCCTCTGAGACTGAAACAGAACCTGGTCCTGTACTATCCAGGATTTTTTCTACTGACAGATCCTTCTCTACACTCAGCAAATTGTTTGATGACATGGAGAGGTTAAAAATTAAAGAGACTAAATTGCAATGGGACATTTGATCCATGAGCAAGTATATTGAACTATATTTTATACCAAGAGGCCTAAGGGTTAATAAATTCCCTACCATTGACACTAATGATAAGGACTTTATGGAGGCCTGGAATAACATATTAACGGACTGCTCAATTCGTCTCATGTCATTACTGTGTGACTTTAAAGCTAAGTTGCTAACTGCTGTTAGTGAACAGATTTGTTTGTTACAATTAGAAATGAATTCATGGATTATGGAAGATTTGATTTGTTACTTAGAAATGTAATAACTGATATCAAGAAACAAGTTATAGATATAAAGCACACTAAATACATTCGTGATCAGACAGACTATGACACTAATACTGTATACATTTGGAATAAGAATAGATGCACTCAGACTAGGAGACTACAAAATAGAAATAGATCTAACAACAGAGGATGTAGGAATAGAAGAAGAAGGGAAAGACAATCCCAGGTTACATTCTCTGATACTGAAGCAGAGTCTGGGGATGAGGGGTCAGCCACCAGTGGAGATGAAGCATTGCCTTTAAATGGGATAAAAGGTACATTCAAAAATGCCCCGGTAACCAACTTTGGGTATCCCCCAAATAACAGTACTATTCAGGAACTGGTGGTTAGCCCTAAAACAAATGCTAGTAAATACAATGCTAGTAATCCATCTGTAGTACCTAACAATCAATCAGGCTCTGATAGATATGTAGAAGCAATCCCACATTTGAATAAACAAACTGATAAAGATCAGTTACAACTTGAGCAGATTTTTTCCCTGCCCCAAAGCAAACCAGACAGGGGGGGCACAGAATCAGGAGAACCAGGGGTGCAAACTGAGGGAAACCAGACGACAAACAAAGTACAAATAGATTGTGTGATAAACCTGTCCAGTACTGATCTCTCTGATACCCAATTGCGTGTACTTGAACTTGGCCTGGGATTTGTCCCTTCAACAAATTTTAATTTGTTTAAAGCTATCATTGATGTGAACCGATTGATTCGTAACATCACGCTGAGGGGTCATTTTTCAGATACAAGTACAACAGAACAAGACTTATCTGCCCCTATGAAATGGGTAACTACTAATTTAAATACTGATCTACCTTTTTTGGAGTCTTGTGATCTGATCTCACTTAACAACCTCCTAAGAGAGGGTGACAATTCAACTACCCTGGCTCATACCACCCGTGTTAAGGGATTAAAAGCTCCATAAAGGTTTTATCCCATACACAGCAGGGGAAATATCACAGAAAGATTCTATGGAAGGGTGGAAAATTATCTAAAATCTCTAGCTACTTCCACAACTAAGACCCCTGAAAATTTAAGCAAGGTAGAGAAAGTGGCCCTAACACAGTTGGCCAGTAACCAAGACATTGTTATACGCAATGCAGACAAAGGGGGCTCAGTGGTGGTATTAAACAAAGCTGACTATATAGGTGAAGCTTTACGTCAGTTAGAAGACAGTGACTCCTATACTGTACTGCCCATTAACCCTACTTGTCGGTTCCAAAGAGAGTTGAAGCACTTCCTGGATGATGTTGTGGAGAACGGGTTTATTGATCGAGATACCGCTACATATATTTATAATGAACATCCGGTAACACCCATTTTCCACCATCTCCCGAAGGTGCACAAATCTGTGGGTCCAGATAATATTCATCCAAGGGTTCTAAGAGAACTTCGATCAGTAATAGCTACTCCATTAGCTGATTTATTTAATCAGTCACTTCTAACAGGAGTTGTTCCAAAAGACTGGAAAATTGCCAACGTAGTCCCTCTTCATAAAAAGGGTAGTAAGGAAGATTCTGCTAACTATAGGCCAGTCAGTTTGACCTCAATTGCAGGGAAATTAATGGAAACTCTTTTAAAGGAAAGACTTGTATCTTTCATTCAGACAAACAACTTAGAAGACAAAGGACAGCATGGTTTCACGGCTGGAAGATCATGCCAGACTAATCTAATTGATTTCTTTGACCATGCAACTAAAATAATAGACCAGGGAGGACCCATAGATGTTGCATATCTAGACTTTAGCAAAGCATTTGACACCGTCCCACACAACAAACTTATTCACAAAATGTATTGCCTTGGAATAGATGCTAAGATTGTTAAGTGGGTAGAATGCTGGCTTAAAGATAGACGACAGAGGGTTTCAATTAATGGAGTACATTCAAATGAGGCATCAGTTACTAGTTCTTGGGCCTGTTTTGTTTAACATGTTCATAAGTGATATTGGAAGTGGGCTTAAGGGGAAGGTTTACTTGTTTGCTGATGATACAAATGTTTGTAGCAGGGTAGATGTTCCAGGAGGAGTTGATCAAATGAACTGTGATATTAATAAACTAGAGGACTGGTCAAATAAATGGGATCTGAAATTTAATATTACCAAGAGCAAAATTGTGCATTTAGGATCCAAAAACCCAAAGGCCAATTATAGTCTCAATGGTACATTACTGACTGTAATTAAAGAAGAAAGGGACTTGAGAATTATTATTTCAGATGATTTAAAATTTGGTACACAATGCAGCAGTGCAGCCAGCAAGGGCAGTCAAATGCTTGGTTGCATTGGAAGAGGTTTAAGTAGCAGAAATAGCAAGGTTCTTATCTCACTTTACAGATCATTAGTTAGACCAAATATGGAATACTGTGTACAGTTCTGGAGACCATATCTTCAGAAAGATATAAATAAACTAGAAGCTGTCCAAAGGAGGGCTACTAAAATGGTACATGGTCTAAAATATAAAACGTACAAAGAAAGACTCTATGATCTAAATATCTATAGCTTAGAGGATAGAAGAGAAAGAGGTGACATGATAGAAACCTTCAAAGATATGAAGGGACTTAATAAAATAGAAGCTGAAAGCATTTTTCACAAAAAAATAAATGCCAAAACAAGGGGTCACAATCTAAAGTTAGAGGGTAGCAAATTAAGGAGAAATTTGAGGAAGCATTTTTTTACTGAAAGGGTGGTGGATTCATGGAATAAACTTCCATTTGAGGTGGTAAACACAAAGACTGTAAAGGAATTTAAAAATGCCTGGGACATGCATAAGGCTATCCTAAGGAAAAAGTAACATGTAATATGGGTAGACTTGATGGGTCTTTTTGGTTCTTATCTACCGTCAAATTCTATGTTTCTATGTTTCTATTAATGTGAAGGGCCGCACGATTGTTAGCGGGATTGGCTCCCTTCTTGAACATTTATCACAGTGGCTGGACATGATACTGTACCCATTTGTGGAGGTTTTACCCAGCTTCCTAAGAGATACCAAACATCTGGTCAGTTTGGTTGAAAATATACATTGAGGCTAGGTTAGAGTATAATTGGATGGAGAGCCAAATTGTTCTAAAATGTGTTTTTAATACATAAATTGGATGATAAAAAACAAGAATAAATGCGACGATTAAAACAAATTTAAACACATTCAATATAAAACCTTCATGGATCCATGGTACATTACATATATCATATATAAAACTTAGATATCATATACAAAACTATATAGAATAAGTTAATAAAACAAGTTAATAAAACATCTGCTGCTTAGATGTGCCCTCTATCATATAGATCTCCTTTAAATATGAGAAGAATGTTTTTTTACTTTTTGCTTTTATTGCTTTCTAAGGGAATATAGGGAGCTAATCCACATCCAATCCAAGGCGCTAACTGGAGGCCGTGACGTCACGACCAATCAGGTCGGTCTGTATACGGACCTAGTAAAAAGTAAAAAAAGTAAAAATAGTATTAATAGTAATGCACCAAACAGTAAGTAAGTAAACTCCCCCTAACTTCTAAATTACCACCCCATGATTATAGATCATAAAATTTGGCCCCCAGATCGTTATTATCCGATCACATAAATTACCTAGACCGGAAGTGACGTCACGGAATTAACGGAGATTCCGAGAATGGAGAATTACAGGCCAAAATTGAAAAGTTAAAGTATTCAAGTTTATGCATTCTGTTGGGGAAATACCCCACCCCACTATACTTAATAAGACCAAGATTTAGACCATTTGGCCAAAGTAACAAATTTCGCCAAACCGGAAGTAGGTATTCAACTACATCCGGTCAAACATATATATAAGGCTACCATTAATCATCTCAAACCAGTCTTGATAAAGGCCTGACACAGGCCGAAACGCGTTGACCAACACTGGTAAGCCTTATTCTATTATCTGCTACATCTTTAGGACCATCTACACTATATTGTGTTTTCTGTTTTTTTCCACAGGTGATTGTTCGAGTTTTTTATATTCTATATTTTATTTTTTATTTTTTATTTTTACATCTTATTTGAAGACCTATTATTGAAGTCACATACGTTTGAAGACCATTGGGAGTACTACCACCAAAAGACTTTTTTTCTTACCTATATATACATTTTTTCCAACGTTTTTTTCAAAAATCTACACTTTTTATTTTTTCACATTGTCTACAACACCATCGTTTTTCTGTGATATTCCCACACTTAATTTTGCTGCATTTGCACTTGTTCTGACATTTCTATCACCAACCCTCAGAGAACCGCAATCACTGGAATATATTCCTCACACTCCATAGGACTAGAGACTTTTTTATCCTCACATTTGAATTTGTTTTGGATTCCTAATCGATTTGCACTACAAGCTTTATTGTTTTACTCTGATTTTCACATTGATTTTTACACTGTTTCACCGTGAATTTTTACACTGTTTCACCTTGAATGTCTTAATAGGATTGTCTGTAATTATTTTATTTTAGATGTGAAACATCTTGCTGCCCAAATCGCATAAATATCTAAGATTTACCTATATTTTATCCATTAGTTGGACACGATTTTTTAACTTGTTTTATTAACTTATTCTATATAGTTTTGTATATGATATCTAAGTTTTATATATGATATATGTAATGTACCATGGATCCATGAAGGTTTTATATTGAATGTGTTTAAATTTGTTTTAATCGTCGCATTTATTCTTGTTTTTTATCATCCAATTTATGTATTAAAAACACATTTTAGAACAATTTGGCTCTCCATCCAATTATACTCTAACCTAGCCTCCTTAGGGTAGGCGCCTGGGATTTTTCTTTTCCTTATCTGTCTTATACATAGGGCACTTGCTAGGAGTCCCCCTCCCTAGGCTTAGAGGTTACCATTAGGCGCTGAGGTTTTTTCTATTTATTTGAAAATATACATTGGAGGGTTGACAACCACAGATGGGTCACTATTGATGTCACAGCCCTCCATTCCCCATGATAGGGGTATGGAAGCCATTGCTTTCTTCCTTCGGGAATGGTCAGAGTTTTCTGTTGATTTTCAAGCATATATTTTACGGGTGACTCTTTTTCTTTTAACCCACAATTTCTTTGAGTTTGAGGGTACTTACTATCTCCAGAGATGCGGGACAGCAATGGGGGCCAAATTTGCCCCCTAATACGTCAACCTCTTTATGGGTTGGTGGGAGCTGTCCTACATATTTGGAGATAGAAATCCCCATAAGGACAACATCAGTTTCTACCATCGATTCATTAACGATTTGATCCTTATTTGGAATGGCAATGAGACTGATTTGGGAAATTTTGTACAAGATATTAATCAAAATGATGTGGGATTAATATTTACATTTGAGATTCAATTGAAGAAGATTAACTTCCTTGATGTAACCCTCAGTGGTTCAAGCAAGGGAAAGTAATTACCAGTCTCTATAAAAAAAACAATATCTGGCAACTCCCTGCTACACGCTAGGAGTTGCCATCCGAAACATGTACCATAAGCTATTGCGAAAGGTCAACTTATTAGAGTTTAAAGGAACTGCTCAGATATGGTAGTATGTCAAGCTCAGATGGAGGATGTAAATAAACGCTTAATCCAAAGAGTATATCCACGTAAAACTATCAAAAAAGCATATGGGGAGGTTACTAAATTAAATAGTGCAGATCTCCTGAGGGATAAATCGAAGACCCTAGATACATACAAGGGAGTAACTTTTGTTACTGATTACAGTTCCCAATATGAAGAAATATGCAGGATTGTGAAACATCATTTCAATATGCTCATTGCTGATGACAGGCTGATAAAATGTGTTCAGGAAGGAATGAGATGCTCATATCGAAGGAACCGTACATTGGACAATTAATTGTCCCCCACGGTGATAAAAAAAAGCCCATGTCTCAGGCCAGTGCATGGCTTACTTGTAAGGGATCATTCAAGTGTGGCAGCTCCAGGTGTGGAGCTTGTGATTACCTAATTATGTCTGATCACTTTAACTCAACAGTGACAGGCAAGACCTATGAGGTAAACTTTTGCTTAAATTGCACCTCTACAGATGTTGTTTACTGCATAACAAAATGTGGTAAGCAGTATGTCAGACTCACGACAAGGGATATTAGATCTAGGGTGAGGGAGCATCTCTCAACCATCCGGGTGGGAAAGGCTACCACCCCCCTTTTGTACCATTTTGCACAAGTACACAAACAAGATCCATCCTGTTTCTCGTGGCAACCCATTGATATGATCCCTCAACCCAAAAGAGGGGGTGATAGAGACATGATTCTTTATAAGAGGGAGATGCTGTGGATTTTCAAACTGGAGACCAGGGTTCCCCAAGGTCTTAACTCTGAATTCGACCTTATTAACTACTGGGAATAGTTGGTTACCCTTTCTGGTTTAGTTTGATCTCCACAGCATTTTTCCCTTGTAATACATTTTCCCCTTATAATACACTATACTATATATATATATATATATATATATATATATATATATATATATATATATATATATATATAGGGAGTGCATAATTATTAGGCAAGTTGTATTTTTGAGGATTCATTTTATTATTGAACAACAACCATGTTCTCAATGAACCCAAAAAACTCATTAATATCAAAGCTGAATAGTTTTGGAAGTAGTTTTTAGTTTGTTTTTAGTTATAGCTATTTTAGGGGGATATCTGTGCGTGCAGGTGACTATTACTGTGCATAATTATTAGGCAACTTAACAAAAAACAAATATATACCCATTTCAATTATTTATTTTTACCAGTGAAACCAATATAACATCTCAACATTCACAAATATACATTTCTGACATTCAAAAACAAAACAAAAACAAATCAGTGACCAATATAGCCACCTTTCTTTGCAAGGACACTCAAAAGCCTGCCATCCATGGATTCTGTCAGTGTTTTGATCTGTTCACCATCAACATTGCGTGCAGCAGCAACCACAGCCTCCCAGACACTGTTCAGAGCGGTGTACTGTTTTCCCTCCTTGTAAATCTCACATTTGATGATGGACCACAGGTTCTCAATGGGGTTCAGATCAGGTGAACAAGGAGGCCATGTCATTAGATTTTCTTCTTTTATACCCTTTCTTGCCAGCCACGCTGTGGAGTACTTGAACGCGTGTGATGGAGCATTGTCCTGCATGAAAATCATGTTTTTCTTGAAGGATGCAGACTTCTTCCTGTACCACTGCTTGAAGAAGGTGTCTTCCAGAAACTGGCAGTAGGACTGGGAGTTGAGCTTGACTCCATCCTCAACCTGAAAAGGCCCCACAAGCTAATCTTTGATGATACCAGCCCAAACCAGTACTCCACCTCCACCTTGCTGGCGTCTGAGTCGGACTGGAGCTCCCTGCCCTTTACCAATCCAGCCACGGGCCCATCCATCTGGCCCATCAAGACTCACTCTCATTTCATCAGTCCATAAAACCTTAGAAAAATCAGTCTTGAGATATTTCTTGGCCCAGTCTTGACGTTTCAGCTTGTGTGTCTTGTTCAGTGGTGGTCGTCTTTCAGCCTTTCTTACCTTGGCCATGTCTCTGAGTATTGCACACCTTGTGCTTTTGGGCACTCCAGTGATGTTGCAGCTCTGAAATATGGCCAAACTGGTGGCAAGTGGCATCTTGGCAGCTGCACGCTTGACTTTTCTCAGTTCATGGGCAGTTATTTTGCGCCTTGGTTTTTCCACACGCTTCTTGCGACCCTGTTGACTATTTTGAATGAAACGCTTGATTGTTCGATGATCACGCTTCAGAAGCTTTGCAATTTTAAGAGTGCTGCATCCCTCTGCAAGATATCTCACTATTTTTTACTTTTCTGAGCCTGTCAAGTCCTTCTTTTGACCCATTTTGCCAAAGGAAAGGTAGTTGCCTAATAATTATGCACACCTGATATAGGGTGTTGATGTCATTAGACCACACCCCTTCTCATTACAGAGATGCACATCACCTAATATGCTTAATTGGTAGTAGGCTTTCGAGCCTATACAGCTTGTAGTAAGACAACATGCATAAAGAGGATGATGTGGTCAAAATACTCATTTGCCTAATAATTCTGCACTCCCTGTATATATATATATATATATATATATATATATATATATATCTTTTTAACCACATATTTTCCTATTATACAAATGATTACATTTGTCTCTTCTGTATATATATATATATATATATATATATATATATATATATTGTCTGTCTGCCCTTGTGGGTTACTGAGTGTGTACATGGTCTGTTGTAACCTTTATACTAGCTTTGATGACCTATATCCAGTCATGTGTTTCTATTTCTAGTGGTCCTTGCTATACACTCTCATGGAATTCTATAGTAACTAGGGATCCAGTAAGTTGTACTATATATATATATATATATATATATATATATGCACTTGTGTCTAGTGATAACTAATGACCAGTCTGGTCTCTCTATGAAGAATGGTCAATGTATGTATGGTTTTACATATGGGTCTATCCCCTTCCCTATCTATAAATAAGTACTATCTAAAGTTAAGGGTTTTGGATTTTTTACGGCAAACTTTATCTATCATGTATTAACTATCTGAATTTGTCTAAACAATTCTCTTAGTAGTATTTTACATTTATCCTAGATTGGGTGCCATAATTGATCATAAAACATATGTTCTTACAGTTTTTGTATATGTGTACTTGTACTGTTGTAATTATGTTGCATATATATATATATATTGTTAACTCCTCCCCCTTTTTAAGGTATATTTCTTTATAACATATGTTTCAGTAGTCATAATAATTTTCCATTAGTCTAATTAATTACAGGATCTGCTTCAGGCTTGTAAAGAATACACCTATGGGCGTGATTTTATTGCTTGTTTTAACGAGTGACGTCACTTTAATCTGTGTATAAATTTTACACCTGTGATTGGCATCCCTATGCTATGACTGCGGCGTGAAGCCGAAACGCGTAAGCCTTCAAGCCCTAGGGTGTTTATGCTCTCGTTGGTTTACCTTTTGACCTCCTTTTTTTAATCAGACTTTTTCAATAAATGTTACGTTTTATACTTTTCTCTCTTTTTGCCTTTATCACTGGGACTGTATACATAGCCTTCTAGAGCGTTTCAGCACCCTGCCAGGACCCCCACTCACTTTATGTGGTTTAACTCCTGGATTTGAAGGGAGCATACACGGTTTTATCTGGCTGGAAGAGGATTGGAGTATATGATGCCTGCTTTTTGCTCCTATTACCTGCATACATCTGGCGAGAAAGCTTGAAATACTTATACATTGCTCCACAATGAGGAAATTTCATGAGAAGATCATTGAGGAGTTCCCTGATTGGCCGAGACCCGTGAGGACGACACAGTCATCAGCCTGTACCGGACACGCCCCCTCACTGGCGGAGTGGATTCCGCGAGGCAGACACGGCTTATTGTCAGGATAAGGGACACCAATACAGCAGAGGAAACCCGGGTTTGATCCTAACCGTAAGTTATACGGACTCTTTCCTAGGTGGTGAGACACCTTAATGTATACACAGCCATTAACAACAGGCGATAACAGCCATACTTATTAACTGATACGTGTTGCACAGCAGGTGTGTTGTTGCGTGTGTGTTTTCCCCTCTATTCAGTGGACAGTACAAGTTATAAACGTGCTCTCCAAGAGGTGGGTCCTTTATCTACATTTGTATTTCAGTGATCTCTCTCCCACTTTCTTCCTTGGTTCTATTAGCCAAAAAACATAACACAGATAGAACATACATTTTTAAATAACTTTTCAATTTACTTCTATTATTATATTGGCTTCATTCTCTAGGTATCCTTATTTGAAAGGACAGCACACAGCATGAGCCATCACACAAAGTGCACATAGCCTTAAAGGGAAATTAAACACTAAGGGCTAGATTACAAGTGGCGCTAGCGTTAACCTGAATAGTGTGAAAAAACAAACTTAATTTTCTGTGTGCATTTATTCCCCCATAGAGATCAATGGAGAAAAAAAACACCCGAGATTGCGCACACTCCATCTTTTCACATTCCCCATAGAAGTCAAAGGAAAAGAAATTGTTAAAAAAAACAAACTCCCCTCATGCATACAACATAGCATATTTGCATAAGTTAATGTGAAATATTTACAGTTAATACATTGTTTAAGATACGAATATTGCATAAATATGTTTTATCATGCTTTTATCTGCTTAATGGCAAATGGCTATAATGCACTTACAGTATATATATATATATATATATATATATATATATACATACAGGGAGTGCAGAATTATTAGGCAAGTTGTATTTTTGAGGATTAATTTTATTATTGAACAACAACCATGTTCTCAATGAACCCAAAAAACTCATTAATATCAAAGCTGAATAGTTTTGGAAGTAGTTTTTAGTTTGTTTTTAGTTATAGCTATTTTAGGGGGATATCTGTGTGTGCAGGTGACTATTACTGTGCATAATTATTAGGCAACTTAACAAAAAACAAATATATACCCATTTCAATTATTTATTTTTACCAGTGAAACCAATATAACATCTCAACATTCACAAATATACATTTCTGACATTCAAAAACAAAACAAAAACAAATCAGTGACCAATATAGCCACCTTTCTTTGCAAGGACACTCAAAAGCCTGCCATCCATGGATTCTGTCAGTGTTTTGATCTGTTCACCATCAACATTGCGTGCAGCAGCAACCACAGCCTCCCAGACACTGTTCAGAGAGGTGTACTGTTTTCCCTCCTTGTAAATCTCACATTTGATGATGGACCATAGGTTCTCAATGGGGTTCAGATCAGGTGAACAAGGAGGCCATGTCATTAGATTTTCTTCTTTTATACCCTTTCTTGCCAGCCACGCTGTGGAGTACTTGGACGCGTGTGATGGAGCATTGTCCTGCATGAAAATCATGTTTTGCTTGAAGGATGCAGACTTCTTCCTGTACCACTGCTTGAAGAAGGTGTCTTCCAGAAACTGGCAGTAGGACTGGGAGTTGAGCTTGACTCCATCCTCAACCCGAAAAGGCCCCACAAGCTCATCTTTGATGATACCAGCCCAAACCAGTACTCCACCTCCACCTTGCTGGCGTCTGAGTCGGACTGGAGCTCTCTGCCCTTTACCAATCCAGCCATGGGCCCATCCATCTGGCCCATCAAGACTCACTCTCATTTCATCAGTCCATAAAACCTTAGAAAAATCAGTCTTGAGATATTTCTTGGCCAGGTCTTGACGTTTCAGCTTGTGTGTCTTGTTCAGTGGTGGTCGTCTTTCAGCCTTTCTTACCTTGGCCATGTCTCTGAGTATTGCACACCTTGTGCTTTTGGGCACTCCAGTGATGTTGCAGCTCTGAAATATGGCCAAACTGGTAGCAAGTGGCATCTTGGCAGCTGCACGCTTGACTTTTCTCAGTTCATGGGCAGTTATTTTGCTCCTTGGTTTTTCCACACGCTTCTTGCGACCCTGTTGACTATTTTGAATGAAACGCTTGATTGTTCGATGATCACGCTTCAGAAGCTTTGCAATTTTAAGAGTGCTGCATCCCTCTGCAAGATATCTCACTATTTTTGACTTTTCTGAGCCTGTCAAGTCCTTCTTTTGACCCATTTTGCCAAAGGAAAGGAAGTTGCCTAATAATTATGCACACCTGATATAGGGTGCTGATGTCATTAGACCACACCCCTTCTCATTACAGAGATGCACATCACCTAATATGCTTAATTGGTAGTAGGCTTTCGAGCCTATACAGCTTGGAGTAAGACAACATGCATAAAGAGGATGATGTGGTCAAAATACTCATTTGCCTAATAATTCTGCACTCCATGTATATATATACACACATATATAATCATTTTATATTACCATCTCAAAGTGTTTAATGTCCCATAAACAGGAAAGTACACCCAACATCTACAAATACTTAAAGGACAGCTCATTCTACACTTACACAGTTTAAAATGAACACAGATAACACAAACAAGATTCAAAGATACAGATCACTCTACATGTATATCCAACAACAACAAAAAAAGCTTAAAGGGACAAATCACAGCACAAACGCACACAATGCACACTACCTTAAAGGGATAATGCCACATGCACAGGATGCAGCCTTAAAGGACTGGCTCATGGCATTCACACACAGCCTTAAATTGCTTAAAGGGATAGCTCATAGGCAATTTCACACAGACAATGATAATCTTTCCCTTTATGTCTGTATGTGGCATGATTCCTCTCTTTTAGGCTGTTTGTGTGAATCTTAAAAGCTGTCTATTTAAGACTGTATGCATTGTGTGAGTGTTGTGATCTTGTGATCTGTCTCTTTAAGACTGTGTGCATTGTGTGAGTGTTGTGATCTGTCTCTTTAAGACTGTGTGCATTGTGTGAGTGTTGTGATCTGTCTCTTTAAGACTGTGTGTGCTACATGCACAGATGCAATAAAGACAGAGGAGAATGTTAGCGTATTATTTAATTTTATCATATGTGTACGGACCAATAGTGTAGACACAGAGAGAGGGGCACAAAGAGAGAGAGAGAAAAAAAAGGTGTCAGAGAGAGAACTAAGTAGCTAGAGAGAGGTAGACATAGAAAAACAGACAGAGAGAGAGATAAAGAGAAATGGAGATAAAGAGGGAGTGAGAGGGAGTGAGAGGAAGACAGGCACAGAAAGACAAGAAGACAGAGAAAGACACACAGGCAGATGCAGAGAGAGAGGTAGACAGCCAGCCATGTAGAGAGAGAGAGAGAAAAAGGAAGGCAGAAAGTGAGAGTGAGAAACATACAGAGATAGACAGGAAGGAAGAGAGAGAGAGAGCCAGGTAGGCAGTGAGAGAGGTAGGCAGAGAGACATAAGCAAGCAGAGCCAAAGACACAGACAAAGAAACAGACAGAGACTATTACATTATTTAAATATTGTTATATATATATATATATATATATATATATATATATATGTGTGTGTGTGTTTTTAAATAAAACATTTGCTACTTGTTTATGTAGTAAATTGACAATAAAAAATAGGATGGTGTCATGGGTGATGTCACTAATGATGCCATTGATGATGTCATAACTGATATCACTGTTGATGTTATTGACAATGCCATCAATGATATCCTGTGTGATGTCATCAGTGTATTTGATTGTGTCATTGCAAAGCTGTCAAGGGAGGTGGGGGGGAGTTTAATTTTAAAATGTGCATTTGTTTTGGAACTAATATATACCTTGCACACGATATGCTACTCTCTCTTCTTGACATTCTAATTTCAAGTTGTATTAAAAGAGCAAATGGCTACAGAGAAGGTGAGAAAGGAGCGGGAGGTAAATACAAGCTCACTCGCTAAAGTGCTAACCCAACATTCCCTATTTTACAGCAAAGTGAAGCAAAATATAAATTATGGAACATTTTATAAATTGTTGAAATATTGAGTTTAAGTAAAATAATTTTTGAAATTTTTTCAGTCCCATATTTGCCATCAAGGAGGAGGATTAAAGCAACAATAACTTTATTTTGCCACTGCCAAAGTGCTGATAACTGATGAGTGAAGGTCATTTATTTCTAAAAATGGTAAATCCTAGCGTGACATAAAGCAAAAATGTTCTTATTTAAAGAGTAATAAGATTTTAACAAGTGAACCTCAAGGCCCAGGTTTTTGTTTTATCTAATTGTTTTTGGAATAACCACAGTTATATACAGAAGTAAACACTCAGAAAACCTACATGGGCAGTAAGTTTCATACATTGAAAGAGGAATTATATTGTGCACATATTGAAAGTACTACATCACTTTTCATATAATTCAGATGATAAAAGTGAAATAAAAAAATAGAAATTTGTGGTTATTTTTTTGTACAAAAAATGTTTGTTTTAAAATAGAGAACTAAGATGAAAATGAAGGAATGAAGGAAAGCTCATTTTATTTATACTGATCCCTCTCGTAGTGACATAGATCACTACAGTGTTTGTGTCTGGAAGTGCCCTGCGGTGCCAGCGGAGAGATTTATTCCAAGGAGGTTGCAGAAATTTAATATGCAAGTGCTAAAGTGAATAATTGTTTTATTTCCAAAAAACACAGCTAAAAAAAAAATATAATTTATGAATGATAGACGTTATGCTGTATTTATTTTTAGGACTCAAGATCTGCGTAATGTGTAGCTTAGGGACGCCAACAATTTGCTGATGCTTGAAAGTTTTCCAGCGAGATTCGTTTTGCTTTTTTGACGCCTTATTGGAGAATACATTACTGCAAGAATACATTGGCTTTTTTTTTATTTTGTATTGTTGTCTCATGCTAGTAAAAGTATAATACTGGTTCACAAGCATTATCTGCAGTGGTGCTTATTTAGTTTAAGGTATTTTTAGTATCCCTAAAGGGACATGAAAGCCAAAAAACATGACACAGATAGAACATACATTTTAAACAACTTTCCAATTTACTTCTATTATCAAATTGGCTTCATTCTCTAGTTATCCTTGTTTGAAAGTGCAGCACTACTGGGAGCTAGCTAAACATATCTGGAGAGCCAATGGCAACAGTAATATACATTTAGCTAGCAATCAGCAGCTAGCACCCAGTAGTGTATTGCTGCTCCTGAGCCTACCTAAGTATGTTTTTCAATAAAAGATACCAAGAAAGCAAGGCAAATTAAATAATAGTAGTACAATGGAAAATTGTTTAAAATTGTCTGCTCTATCTGAATCATGAAAGAAAAATGTGGGGTATTATGTCCCTTTATCCCCTTCACCCAATATGACGTATATATACATCATGCAGTATATTGCCCATTGTACTGCATAACGTATATATATGTATATGTATGTTGCAGCTTCAGGAGCCTAGAGCATCCTCAGCTGTAAGCTGACAGCCGCGATTACTGTTCCTGAAGCTTCAGGCTTGATCTATGCTCTGTTTCCACAGTAACACTGTGTGTAGAGATCATCTTCTGGTGCTGGTAGTAGGTGTGTGAGGGTAATCGGTAGGTGGGCAGCATAGCAGTGGAGGAGGGAGTGGGAGGGACTAGTCCTCTACTCTGATTTGGTGGGAGGAGAGACCAGCCCTCTGATCTGGTACAGTGGGAGGAGAGACCAGCCCTCTGATCTGATGCAGTGGGAGGAGAGACCAGCCCTCTGATCTGATGCAGTGGGAGGAGAGACCAGCCCTCTGATCTGATGCAGTGGGAGGAGAGACCAGCCCTCTGATCTGATGCAGTGGGAGGAGAGACCAGCCCTCTGATCTGATGCAGTGGGAGGAGAGACCAGCCCTCTGATCTGATGCAGTGGGAGGAGAGACCAGCCCTCTGATCTGATGCAGTGGGAGGAGAGACCAGCCCTCTGATCTGATGCAGTGGGAGGAGAGACCAGCCCTCTGATCTGATGCAGTGGGAGGAGAGACCAGCCCTCTGATCTGATGCAGTGGGAGGAGAGACCAGCCTTCTGATCTGTTGCGGTGGAGGGTGGGAGGAGAGACCAGCCCTCTGATCTGATTCGGTGGGAGGGTGGCTGGGACAGACCAGCCCTCTGATCTGATTTGGTGGAAGAGTGGCAGGGTTGGACCAGCCCTCTGATCTGCTGCAGTGGGGGTCGCATGGAGGGAACAGTCCTCTGATTTGATACGGTGGGAGGGAAGGAGGAGGGACCAGCCTTCTGATCTGATGAGGTGGGTGGGAGGAGGGACCAGAACTCTGATATTATGCGGTGGGAGGGAGAGAGATCGGACCAGCCCTTTGATCTGATTAGAAGGGGGGTGGTAGGGAGGGACCAGCCATTTGATCTGATGCGGTAGGAGGGTGGGAGGAGGGACCATGCCTTCTGATCTGATGCTTTGGTTGTGAGGGACGATGCCCTCATATGATGCTTGGGAAGGAGGAACCATGCCCTCATATGATGCTTGGGAAGGGGATGTAGGGACCATGCTTTCAGATGATGCTGGTGGGGGAGGGAGGGACCATGCCCCCACATGATGCTTGGGAGGGGGAGAGACCATGCCCTTAGATAATGCTTGGGAGGGGGTACCATGCCCTCATATGTTGCTTGGGATGGGGAGGGAGGGACTGATGCCCTCAAATGATGCTTGGGTGGGAGGCACCTCGCAGTGATGTTTCGGTGGGAGGGACCGGCCCTCACAGTGGCACTTCGGTGTGAGGGAGTGTGAGGTACCCTCACACTGAAGTTTGGATGGGAGGGATTCTCAAACTACTGATTCTTGTGTGGGAGGGACCCTTAGTACAGGAAATATGCTTGGATGGGAGGGATGGGGAGTGACCCTATATAAATAAAAAATGTTTTTCAAGAATTTGTCTTAAGACTGCACATGCTATGTGTAAATAATTTCCGTGAGAAACTCAAAGTTTGTGAAAAAGTGAATGATTTTTTTTTTATATGATTACATTTGGCAATTATCTGACTGCCAACTGGTCACATGAAATATTCCATAATGGGCCTAGATCAATACCTTGGGTTGTCTACTTTATAAATATATATATAGTTCCATTCCAAATGAGCCCTGCACCCTTTGTCATAACATGTCTAAAAAGCCTCTTTCAGAAGTGCAATGTGCAGGTGCAATTAGTGGTCTTCTAGTTACCAAAAGCAATGGTAACCCATGCATATTTGCTAATTCTGAACACAGGGATCCTAGAAAGATTTTTCAAGCATTTGGGTCCTATTTATCAAAGGTCTTGCGGACCTGATCCAACAGTGCGGATCAGGTCCGCAAGACCTCGCTGAATGCGGAGAGCAATACACTCTCCATATTCAGCATTGCACCAGCAGCTCACAAGAGCTGCTGGTGCAATGCCGCCCCCTGCAGACTCGCAGCCAATCGGCCGCCAGCAGGGGGTGTCAATAAACCAGACCGTACTCGATCGGGTTGAATTCCGGCGAATCTTGAGCAGGCGGACAGGGTTATAGAGCAGCGGTCTTTAGACCGCTGCTTCATAACTGGTGTTTCTGGCGAGTCTGAAGACTCGCCAGAAACACGGGCCCACAAGCTCCATTCGGAGCTTGATAAATGGGCCCCTGTGTCTTATGCCTGCACAAGTTATGTGTAAATCATTTCAATTAGAAACCCAATGTTTGTGAAAAAGTGTTTTTTTTGTTTTTAAATGATTGTATTTATCTGACTGCCAAATGGTTTAATGAAAAACCTTGGGTTGTCTACTTTATAAATATATATTTTTGGGGTAAATTTTGAGAATTTGGGCATTTCTGCTATACCAAATGAAAGTTACCCCATTGCATCATTTTATAGCTTGGTATACATAGCTGCTGATAAAAACCTTAACATTGGGAATGCTATATGGCAAGAATTTGCCCCAGGAAATCAATACCCATTTGTTTCACAATCTGGTTCACCTACAATTAAACAAATATAGGATATCATAGATACGAGAAATGGAAAAATATCATTAATAGAATTTTAAAATATTTATGAATTATCTCCAAATCTCATATATGCAGATTAGACATTACACATTATCACTGATTTACTTCTTCCCAAATATTAGTGAGTGGCAAGTAATGCATAACATAATTAAGAGGTGTCAAAAAGAGAAGTATAGATTATCACTTAAATATAAACAACTATTACATAAGGAAACAAGCAATAACCTTAATTAATTAACTGATCAGTGGGAATATCTTACTAACCCACAAGTAAATGAGAATATTATATTTTTAAGTATTAACATTAACAACATTAGCGTTGGGTATAAGGGAATCGCAAATTAGTATTCTATGTTTGAATTACATAATTTCTGCAAAAAGGGACAACAATGTAAACCCACTATGTTTGAAGTGTGGTAGGCACGCACCAGATTTAATTAATTATATATGGTGATGCCCAAAGATAAACTCTTGTGCCAGGTATACTTTTTTCTCTCAAAAATGACAAAGATTTGACTTACTGAACATTATGATATTTACTCTACCAGGAAAAAATAACTAAAGAAATTAAAAGGCTAATTGTAATGATTATAATATTAGCTAAACAGATAGGGCTAGATTACAAGTGGTGGCATATTTTTTTTTTTTGCGATCGCGAAAACTTCGCTAGAGTTAAGCTTTTTGCTCTAGTCGGGTTGCATTTGTGTTACATGTTCCAAAAAATGTATTTTGCACTAGCTAGCGGTAACCCGAATAGTGCAAATATCCTAACTTAAAGGGACAGTCTACACCAGAATTTTTATTGTTTTAAAAGATAGATAATCCCTTTATTACCCATTCCCTAGTTTTGCATAACCAAGACAGTTATATAAATAAACTTTTTACCTCTGTGATTATCTTGTATCTAGGCCTCTGCAAACTGTCCCCTTATTTCAGTTCTTTTGACAGACTTGCATTTTAGCCAATCAGTGCTGGCTCCTAGGAACTCCACGTGCGTGAGCACAGTGTTATCTATATGACACATGAACTAATACCCTCTAGTGGTGAAAAACTGTCAAAATTCCCTGAGAGAAGAAGCGGCCTTCAAGGGCTTAGATATTAGCATATGAAGCTCCTAGGTTTAGCTTTCAACTAAGAATATCAAGAGAACAAAGCAAAATTGGTCCCTTTAAGTCTTTGCGTGCGCGTGCATGTATTTCCCTATAGAAATATGAATATTGAATATAAATGTTTCATCATGTTTTCATTTATTTAATGACAAAGGGCTCTAATGCACTTTTATATATGTCTATATGTGTGTACATATATATCTTTATGTGTTTATACATATATAAACATATAAATACATCAATATATATGTGTACACATATATAGACATATATGTATACATACAAATACATTTTTAGCAATGTTTTTGTATGTATGTCTATGTTAAAGTACTTTGGCTGCTTTTTTTTTCTAACACCCGAGATCTCATATCTTTAAGCGCTTATAACTTTTTTGTGCAAATTTTTTAAAAATAGTTTTTATTCAACAGTGTTAATATGAGAGTAATTGTACTTTGTAATGTATTTGTGAAGTGTTTTGTGTAACTTTTTCGATTCAGAAAACAGTTAACTACAGCTCTGAGATTGCAGTAAGGATTGAAGCGTAAATGGCGATTGCACTAGTTTCGCTGAACTTGTAATATCAGCCCAATTAAAAATGCTTGTGAAAAGACAATATCGATTTGGCAAAAGTTTGCGCCTCACTTGTAATCTTGCCCGTAATTTTTAAATTCTGGATACAGAAAAGTAATCCATCAATAAATTTACTAAAAAGAGATCTATGACAGCAGATAAACTTTGAAAAAGTGGATGTGTTGATGGAAATAAATAAAAGACTTGAGATATTTATGGAAAATTGTTCTCTTTATTTGATGATCATGGGGCCGATTTATCATGGCCCGAATTGGGCCAAATACCCTTGTTTCCTGCTCGAGCCTTCAGGCTCGCCGGAAACGGGAGTTAATAAGCAGCGCTCTTAAGACCGCTGCTCCTTAAAGTGAATGTCAGATGTATGTCCTGTAGGAAGGAATAAGAAGGCGCCACATAGAGTAATATCATCAAGTGATATAACATGGACAAACGGACGATAAAAAACTCACAAGAGAAGAGGCACTTGTAAATGCCAGAAATCGCAGGCTGGGACCTCTTAGTCGCCCGACAGTCTCAAGCAGCAGCATCCGCCGACAGGTCACGTAGAGACGTTCCGCCTTCCAATGGAGACTCCAACGCCTTCCAATGGAGGCTCCAATCAACACTACCAGTTCAGGGGTGTGTGAATATGGAAGCCCTGTAATCACCTGAGATGGCTTGCTTCCTTCGGCAAATATGGCAATCAGTATGGAAGTGGGATATAATCAGATAGAGTCCAGCAAGAGATTAAAAAGCTATAACAGATTTATTAAAATACATAAAACTCAGCAACTCGTTTCTCGGCTACGCAGAGCCGTTTCATCAGGCTGATTGGAGCCTCCATTGGAAGGCGTTGGAGTCTGCTCGTCCCTGATTGGCGGAACGTCTCTACGTGACCTGTTGGTGGATACTGCTGCTTGAGTCTGTCGGGCGACTAAGAGGTCCCGGCCTGCGATTTCTGGCATTTACAAGTACCTCTTCTCTTGTGAGTTTTTTATCGTCCGTTTGTCAGTGTTATATCACTTGACGTTATTACTCTATGTGGCGCCTTCTTATTCCTTTCTACAGGACATACATCTGACATCATAATCTAGGGAGAGCTGCCTTCCACTCGATCGTTCTTGGATTTACTGCTGCCATCTTTAGCGCACCTCCATAGGGTGAAAATATCCCTATTTCTTAAAGTGAATGTAAATTTTTATGCTAAAGTGCCCGGTTTTTAAAAATTCGATTAAAAACAGGGGCACTTCAATTCATCAAAATTTACATTTCACTCGTGTTGTGAAAAAATACCTTTTAAACTTGACAGCAGCTCCAGCTTCCTCCGGTCATCGCAAGTCATTTCTGACGTCAGAAATGATGGATCGGTCAACCTCCAACCACGGCTTCCCACCCGGGGAATCAGTGTCTGATTCAACGCTGTGATTGGAAGAAGCCGGATTCCTCATTTTAGACCCAGGAAGAGGCTTTGCGACGAGCGGAGGAAGCTGGAGCGGCTGTCAAGATTAAAAGGTAAGTATTTTTTCATAACACGAGTGAAATGTAAATTTTGATGAATTAAAGTGCCCCTGTTTTTAATCAAATTTTTAAAAACCGGGCACTTTAGCATCAAAATTTACATTCACTTTAACTTGTCCGCTGCCTCTGAGGCTGCGGACATCAATCCGCCCGATTTTGTATGATCGGGTTGATTGACACCCCCTGCTAGTGGCCGATTGGCCTCAGAATTTGCAGGGGACGGCATTACACAAGCAGTTCACCAGAACTGCTTGTGCAGTGTTAAATGCCGACACCGTATGCTGTCGGCATTCAGCGATGTCTGGCGGACATGATACGCTACAGCGTATCATGTCCAGCAGACATTGATAAATTGGCCCCATTGTCTACATACATTTATAAATACAGAATATTTTGTAGAACAGCAAAGACAGGAAGAGTGGCAATGTATATATTAATATTCATGACCTCTTGGTTTATTGGATGTTTTATTTTTTATTTTTAAGATAAGGATGAATAAATGACTTACAGAATTATGGCATTATTTGACTATGTGATAACTGAACCATTGTTATTGTGATTTCTGACTATGAATGTATAAAAAGTAAATAAAAATCTAAATAAGTATTAAAAAAACTTAAAATTCTCAAAAATAATGCTATATATATATATATATATATATATATATATATATATATATATGTGAGATCTCCTCCGAATCAGAGGATGCCAATGCACACTTTTTGAGTTGTTTTTTTTTCTACAGTTAGAAAGCTTCAGGTTTTTGGGGCCTGTAATAATTAGTATTTTATATCCTTTTTTTTTTTTTACATTTTTTGGGGTAAATTTACAATAATTTCATAATTCTGTGAATAAATAGCTAGTTGAAACTGTTATCCACTGAAATCTATTTTAATGCCAAAACCCCCCAATAATATAAGCTTCATAGGTAAATAAAAAACAGGCCTTATTCCTGTTTAAATTGAGTGACAGTAAAAATGCTACAAATTCTGCTTTTCTCTAAAAGTAGTGAAGGGGTTAAACCGAGATATAATGTTTACACGAATGAGCAATAATATATTTTTTTGCATTATAAAGGACTTACCAGACCGTTTATGCTTCTTGTTACTCTATCCCCCTTGTGAATAGCTGCGTATTATAGTATTTATTTGATTTTAAGATCCATTGGTTTAATAAATTGTAAAGTTTTCCACATCAGTTCCAGGTGATCCTTAAACTGATCCCTGTCAGGCTTTTAGATGTATGAATTTTATAGAACTAAAACATAGTGACGTATAGAAGCAATTAAATATTCACAGTGTAATTAAGTTAACGAGACATAAAACCCCAAATTTTATTTCATGATAGAGCATGTGATTTTTAACAACTTTCCAATATACTTCTATTATCTAATTAGTTCAGATAGTTTAGAACATTTTACCTGCAATCTTGATACCTTTAAAACCTAGCGCTATTGTGATGATGCTTTTAGCATTGTGCTAATGGCGGCCACAATCAGTGACAGACTTACTGTAGTTCAGTGTTATTATTATCATCATGTTCTATGTAAGAAATTTTATACACTCTGAAAGTATTGCTGCCATAGAGTGCTAATGACACATGCATGTTCTTGATCTCCTATCTGCCCATCTAGGTTTACTTCTAGATCCTGAAGTCTGCAGACAACATTGCAAATGTAGGATACTATAGTGAGGTGGAGGGGAACTATAATGACACAGGGGGAATGGTAATGCTGGGGTACATAATGAGGTGGAGGGGTATGGTAATGCAGGGGGATATAGTGAGGTGGAGGGGTAAGTTAATGAAGGGTGATATAGTGAAAAGGGGGGTATGTTAAAGTTAAGGGAATTAGTAAGGTGGAATGGTATGGTAATGCAGGAGGATGTAGTGAGGTGCAGGGGGATATAGTGAGGTGGAGGGGTATGGTAATGCAGGGGGATGTAGTGAGGTGGAGAAGTATGGTAATGCAGGGGGATATAGTGAGGTGGAGGGGTATGGTAATGCAGGGGGATGTAGTGAGGGGTGGAGAAGTATGGGCGATATAGTAAGGTGGAATGGTATGGTAATGCAGGGGGATGTAGTGAGGTGGAGAAGTATGGTAATGCAGGGCGATATAGTGAGGTGGAGGGGTATGGTAATGCCGGGGGATGTAGTGAGGGGTGGAGAAGTATGGGCGATATAGTAAGGTGGAATGGTATGGTAATGCAGGGGGATGTAGTGAGGTGCAGGGGGATATAGTGAGGTGGAGGGGTATGGTAATGCAGGGGGATGTAGTGAGGTGGAGAAGTATGGTAATGCAGGGGGATATAGTGAGGTGGAGGGGTATGGTAATGCAGGGCGATATAGTGAGGTGGAGGGGTATGGTAATGCCGGGGGATGTAGTGAGGTGGAGAAGTATGGGCGATATAGTAAGGTGGAATGGTATGGTAATGCAGGGGGATGTAGTGAGGTGCAGGGGGATATAGTGAGGTGGAGGGGTATGGTAATGCAGGGGGATGTAGTGAGGTGGAGAAGTATGGCAATGCAGGGGGACACAGTGAGGTACAGGGGTATGGTAATGCAGGGAGATGCAGTAAGGTGCAGGGGTATGGTAATGCAGGGGGATATAGTGAGGTTGAGAAGTATGGTAAAGCAGGGGGGTGTAGTGAGGTGGAGGGGTATGGTAATGCAGGAGAATGTAGTGAGGTGAAGGGTTATGGTAATGCAGTGGGATGTAGTGAGGTGCAGGGGTATAGTAATGCAAGGGGATGTAGTGAGGTGCAGGGGTATAGTAATACAGGGGGAAGGTAGTGAGGTGCAGGGGTATGGTAATGTAGGGGAATGTAGTGAGGTGCAGGGGTATAGTAATGCAGGGGGAAGGTAGAGAGGTGCAGGGGTATGGTAATGAAGGGGGATGTAGTGAGGTGCAGGGGTATGGTAATGTAGGGGGATGTAGTGAGGTGCAGGGGTATTGTAATGTAGGGGGATGTAGTGAGGTGCAGGGATATGGTAATTCAGGGCGATGTAGTGAGGTGCAGGGGTGTGGTAATGCAGGGGGGATGTAGTGAGGTACAGGGGTATGGTAATGTAGGGGGATGTAGTGATGTGCAGGGGTATGGTAATGTAGGGGGATGTAGTGAGGTGCATAGGTATGGTAATGCAGGGGGGATGTAGTGAGGTGCAGGGGTATGGTAATACAGGGGAATGTAGTGAGGTGCAGGAGTATGGTAATGAAGGGAAATGTTGTGTGATGGGTATACTCAGAGCGCCAACAAGCACCTATAAGCCTGGGAGAGGTGAAGCCTAGCTCTCACCTAAAAACTTCAAGGGGGGGAGGGGTCCCGGGCGCCAACTAACGGAGGCTAGGTGTACTAAAAAGATGTTTAATAGAGTAGAGCAATTTTCAATAAAAACAATATAAAAGCAGTATAGACATGTATAAAAGATATGTTCTCATGGATCCATGGTAATAGTAAGAGATGTAATACAATAAAACAATAAAACAATAGACCACAGTTTATACACAATAAAACCACAATAAAACGAATAATGCTAGTACAAATGTATGTACTCAATGTACTAGCTATTACAGTCCAATACAAAGCGTTCAAAATATAGCAAAGCGTTCAAAATATGTGGTCCGCTCCAGTGAAGTCGGGTGAGGACAAAAAATGATAATCCAAATGTGACAGACCAATAAGTGTCTTGAAGTGAAAAAGTGGTCTAAAAATATATAAGTGATTCCTGGTGCTCCGGTAAAAAATGTGGAAATTGAGGATTCAAAAGTGAGGGTGTTGAAAAAAAGAGAAAAAAAGAGTGAGGATATTAAAAAACTTTTGGTGTAAAAAGGTAAAACGATATAATCCCACAGATTAAACAGTCAGTTATAGTTTGTGTGCAAAATTTACAAACCACCAATCCGTTGAAAAAAAGTCATAAATTGCAAAAAAATACAAAATATAATAATGTATCCAAGTGTAAGTCAGAGTAGAAGACTTAGGGTGCTGGCTCCTTAGTGCAGCATAATGCGAAATTGAGACAACGGTCTCAACAAGTGTGGGGGAAAAAAAAAACTTCAAAGTGTAAGAAGAAATCGTCAATCAAAACCTGTGGAAAAAACAAATAACAACAATGTGCAGAAAATCAAAAACAATCAACTAAGATTGAAATTAAACTCACCAGTACTGGTCTACGCGTTTCGGCCCTATATAGGCCTTTATCAAGACTGGTTATACATGTATACTGGCGGTCTTTTATAGCGTTCACGCTATGAGGACCCGGATGTAGGAAATTACTCATCACTTCCGGTTTTTTTGTCATGTTACGATATCTAAATGGAATACTTTCCAAAGAGTGTTCTTATTTCTACCTTTAAAATCCTTTCCTACCAATGTTGTCCAAGTATTGTAAAGACCCGTTAGTAAGTGGTATAAACAGAATATGTACAGGTTAGCCTCCGTTCGTGCAGTGACGTCACTTCCGGTCGGCGTGAGGCTGCTTAGATATGCAGTATATTCTAATGTTTTTAACTGATGATCAGGTGCACTTAGTTGGTGCTTTCTACTATTTAGTAAATAACCATTGATTCTAAACAAAAGTTATAATTTTATGAGATTTAGGGTCGGTTGTGAAAATATTTTTTGAGATCAAATTCTGCTTATCCGATTGGTCATGACGTCACTCCTGGCCCTTATAGTAATCCTTGTGGTCTCGTCAGGAAATCCTTGTCTTGCAACAGACAGGGAGTTAATCTTTGATGTATATTACTATGGACCACTAGGGGAAATGTGATTTTATAAGAACCTATATAATATATATCAACACAATAACGATAAGATGCATCTTAATGATGGTAACCTTATCTCTCTATTCCTGTATGATACGATGTGTGCAGGATATTACTGATGATAATGGTAGAGGAGATGTGTGTATGACTCAGACATATTTGTTAAGATATTTCCTCATTTCTAGTGTGCAAAGGTGTATATTGATCAATCTAGTGAAAAGAGGTGAGGAGATTTGTTCGTATTGTGTATATTAAATAAAGTTATACTATATATGCAACTTTCCTTATATTACCAAAAAGGGGATAGGTGCTACATCTAGCATGTATTACCAAACCTATGCTTTTTTGGAAAACCGAGTCGTTGTTTTAAGATCTATTAAATATCGGGAGCCCATAAAACTTAGGCACAATAACATTGTTAGTTATTTAAGGGATATCAGTCCAATCTATCCTTATGTAATCGGTGTTAGGAATAGATAAAGAGAAGAGAGAGAGAGATTTAGTCCTAAGCCTTTCATGTAAATAAAAGTATGTTCCATTAAGAGAACAAATAGTATTATCAGATGTCTTAGATCTATTAAATATCTGGTATCGCTATGATTCAAAAGATCGCCCACTATCATTATCTATCTGTATAATTATATAGTTTTGGGTTTGTCCAATCTATCCTTACATTACCGGACTTCGGTATTTGTAGAATATAGATAAAGGATCTGTGCCAGTAGTAGTGGAAATGGGTGGTCATGTAGTCATATTGGTATATTGTATGACCTACTCTGCCAAGTATGAATATAGTTTATCTTTCATATATTGAGGCTTGATGTTTTGCGTAACTAATGGTTATGATGTTTTGTGTAACTTATGGTTATGTCACACTAGGTATAATTCTTGCCTAAGTATAAAACAAGACAGAGATCATATTCATTAGTTCCCTAAATAGAGAGAATCTATAGCCTTGTAATCCTTTAGATCTCAAAGTGATTATCTCCTATATACTATGGGATGATCGTATTTGGCATCCAATAGCGTGTACTCGGTAATTTTGGAATTATAGACAGAGTTTGAGTATAGAATCAAACAAGGGAAATCATCCTTAATTCTTTAATGGAGAGATCCGATAGTTTTATAATCCTTTGGATCTCAAATTTTGATATTCGAACCTGTGTATTTCTAAGGTTGTGGACATAGTCGACATATTGGGGACACTGTGGATGAGAGGTGGAATAATTGAGGAAGAAGAGGACGTTAGTGACAATCAACATAGGGTTAGGAGTCGTCCAATGCTAATAGATGCAAGTCTGGGTTTTTTTTAACCTAAAACATATTTGATAATTTAGTGTGCTTACTTCCCATTATAATATATGTAAATTGGTGCAGTTGAAACTTAATCTGGGCTATCAGTGTTATACTATAACAAATCAGAGCCGGGACACTGAGATGAAGACATTTTTTGGATTTGGCAGAGTATATCAGCCATATATTTCATTTTTGATGGTTAAACTCATTAGATGGTTCAGTCATCAAATAATACAGTGGGTCTGAAAGGATAAGACAATATTGGACTTCATTCATAACGATTAACATCATTTAGTGTTTTTAAGTCTACAAGAAATGTCAGATATATGTACAAGAATTCGAGGCCATTCTTCTGCTTTATAGCCAGTCTTTGTAGGTATCAGCTGATATTGAGTAAATGGGAGAGGTCCTCTTTGTTATTTAATCCTTTTGGAAAAAGGCAGTCAAGGTTAAAAATCCATTTTGATTCCGTAATGTGTATTTTGTTTGTATAGTCTCCGCCTCTCCAACTTTTTGTTACTTTCTCTATACCCATAAATGATAGGTCTTTTATATTTCCTTGATGTTTGATTGAGAAATGACGATAGAGTGCTGTGTCCATATTCAATTTTTCAATGAGAAGTAAATGTTCCCGGATTCTGTCCCTTAGGGTCCGAGAGGTCTGGCCCACATATTGCAGTCCGCAGGTGCCTTGTAGCAAGTTGATCACTCCGCTGTCCCGGCATCTAATCAGGTCACGGATCTTATATTTTTCTTTCGTATGGTGACAACTGAAGGTTGAGGATTTAATACCATGCTTACACGCTTTGCATGATGGGCAGGGGAAAAAACCATTTATCTCTTTTCCATAGACATCCTTGACACCTAATGCCTTCTTTCTCTGTAGACTAGGGGCTAGTTTATTTTTCAAATTCTTCGTCTTCCTATAGATGAACCTTGGTTTGGAAGGAAGATTCTCACCAATGATGTCATCGTCCTTCAAAAGTGACCAATGTTTTTGAATTATCCTTTCAATAATTTTCTTATTTCCACTGTATTCGGTAATCATATTGATGTTAAGCGTCTCATCTTCTGGTGGTTTCTCTTTTCTTTTGTATGTCATCAACTCAGTTCTTTCAATATGGCTGATCTCCTGCACTTTTTGTTCCAATTCATTCTCATTATATCCTCGGTCTATGAATTTGTTCTTAATGAGTTCTGCCTGTTGTTCCCATTTTTCATGGGTGGAACAATTCTTCCTTATTCTCAGTAATTGTCCTGTCGGGATGTTGTCCTTCCAGGACTTGTGATGGCAACTCATTCTGTGGATAAAGTTGTTGCTATCCACTTTCTTAAAGAATGTGGAAGTTTCTATTTTGTCTTGTATAATTTCTATTTTGAGATCCAAAAAGATCAGTTCACTCTTACTCCAAATGTATGTGAATTTCAGGTTTTCAGTACTCCTATTCATCACTTCAAAGGTGTAGTCCAAATCTTCCTGTGTCCCCTTCCATATGATGATGATGTCGTCTATGTATCGGCGATAGAGGACCAGGTCCGCACTCGCTGGGCATGACTCCCAGAAGATGTGCTCCCACTTCCCCATATACAGGTTCGCGTAGCTCGGTGCGAACCTGGTCCCCATCGCCGTACCGTATTTGTGACTCAGAATATATCGAATCCCCTCCAGAATGAACTCCTTTTGTTCTTCTTGAAGATCCTCGTCTTTATCCAAGAAGAATTCAACCGCTTCCAGACCCTCTTCGTGAGGGATGCACGTATATAGGGACGTGACATCACAGGTAGCCAGAATATATCCATCTTCCCAGGTTATTCCTTCTAGGAGGTTGAGTACCTGTGTAGAATCCTTCAGGTTTATGACTTTTTTTCAACGGATTGGTGGTTTGTAAATTTTGCACACAAACTATAACTGACTGTTTAATCTGTGGGATTATATCGTTTTACCTTTTTACACCAAAAGTTTTTTAATATCCTCACTCTTTTTTTCTCTTTTTTTCAACACCCTCACTTTTGAATCCTCAATTTCCACATACATTTTTTACCGGAGCACCAGGAATCACTTATATATTTTTAGACCACTTTTTCACTTCAAGACACTTATTGGTCTGTCACATTTGGATTATCATTTTTTGTCCTCACCCGACTTCACTGGAGCGGACCACATATTTTGAACGCTTTGCTATATTTTGAACGCTTTGTATTGGACTGTAATAGCTAGTACATTGAGTACATACATTTGTACTAGCATTATTCGTTTTATTGTGGTTTTATTGTGTATAAACTGTGGTCTATTGTTTTATTGTATTACATCTCTTACTATTACCATGGATCCATGAGAACATATCTTTTATACATGTCTATACTGCTTTTATATTGTTTTTATTGAAAATTGCTCTACTCTATTAAACATCTTTTTAGTACACCTAGCCTCCGTTAGTTGGCGCCCGGGACCCCTCCCCCCCCAATGAAGGGAAATGTAGTGAGGTGCAGGGGTATGGTAATGCAGGGGGATGTAGTGAGGTGCAGGGGTATGGTAATGTAGGGGTATGTAGTGAGGTGCAGGGGTATGGTAATGCAGGGGGATGTAGTGAGGTGTGGGGTATGGTAATGAACGGGGATGTAGTGAGCTGCAATGGTATGGTAATGTAGGGGGATGTAGTGAGGTGCAGGGGTATGGTAATGCAGGGGGATGTAGTGAGGTGCGAGGTATGGTAATGAAGGGGGATGTTGTGAGGTGCAGGGGTATGGTAATGTAGGGGGATGTAGTGAGGTGCAAGGGTATGGTAATGTAAGGGGATGTAGTGAGGTGCAGGGGTATGGTAATGCAGTGGGATGTAGTGAGGTACAGGGGTATGGTAATGTAGGGGAATGTAGTGAGGTGCAGGGGTATGGTAATGTAGGGGGATGTAGTGAGGGGCAGGGGTATGGTAATGTAGGGGAAGTAGTGAGGTGCAGGGGTATGGTAATGTAGGGTGTTGTAGTGAGGTGCAGGGGTATGGTAATGTAGGGGGATGTAGTGAGGTGCAGGGGTATCGTAATGTAGGGGGATGTAGTGAGGTGCAGGGGTGTGGTAATGCAGGGGGATGTAGTGAGGTTGCAGGGGTATGGTAATGCAGGGGGATGTAGTGAGGTGCAGGGGTATGGTAATGTAGGGGGATGTAGTGAGATGCAGGGGTATGGTAATGTAGGGGGATGTAGTGAGGTGCAGGGGTATGGTAATGTAGGGGGATGTACTGAGGTGCAGGGGTATGGTAATGCAGGGGGATGTAGTGAGGTTGCAGGGGTATGGTAATGCAGGGGGATGTAGTGAGGTTGCAGGGGTATGGTAATGCAGGGGGTGTAGTGAGGTGCAGGGGTATGGTAATGTAGGGGGATGTAGTGAGGTGCAGGGGTATGGTAATGTAGGGGGATGTAGTGAGGTGCAGGGGTATGGTAATGCTGAGGTATTTGACGAAGAAGAGGGTGTAATCCCAAAGGACTATTCATTTTGTGCACTGAAACTACAATTTAAAGCTTGTGATATAATTTTATTACTTCGTACTATATATAGACATCAGATATAGAGTTCACAGAATGGCTGGGTTTTCAGTGCGTTAGGCTCCAAAAAGGGAGCGTATAGCATAATTTAATGCCACTGCAACTCTATATACCAGCGGTGCTTACGGACGCGGCCAGCTTCAAAAACGTGCTCGTGCACGATATCCCCATAGAAAACAATGGGGCAGTTTGAGCTGAAAAAAAACACCTGCAAAAAAGCAGCGTTCAGCTCTTAACGCAGCCCCATTGCTTTCTATGGGGAAACACTTCCTACGTCTGCACCTAACACTCTAACATGTACCCCTAACCTTACACTTATTAACCCCTAATCTGCCGCCCCCGCTATCGCTGACCCCTGAATATTATTATTAACCCCTAATCTGTCGCTCCGTTTACCGCCGCTACCTACATTATCCCTATGTACCCCTAATCTGCTGCCCCTAACACCGCCGACCCTTATATTATATTTATTAACCCCTAATCTGCCCCCCACAACGCCGCCGCCGCCAGCTACCTACAATAATTAACCCCTAATCTGCCGATCGGAGCTCACCGCTACTATAATAAATGTATTAACCCCTAAAGCTAAGTCTAACCCTAACACTAACACCCCCCTAAGTTAAATATAATTTTTATCTAACGAAATAAATTAACTCTTATTAAATAAATTATTCCTATTTAAATCTAAATACTTACCTGTAAAATAAACCCTAATATAGCTACAATATAAATTATAATTATATTGTAGCTATTTTAGGATTAATATTTATTTTACAGGCAACTTTGTATTTATTTTAACCAGGTACAATAGCTATTAAATAGTTAAGAACTATTTAATAGCTACCTAGTTAAAATAATTACAAAATTACCTGTAAAATAAATCCTAACCTAAGTTACAATTAAACCTAACACTACACTATCAATAAATAATTTAAATAAACTACCTACAATTATCTACAATTAAACCTAACACTACACTATCAATAAATAAATTAAATACAATTCCTACAAATAAATACAATTAAATAAACTAACTAAAGTACAAAAAATAAAAAAGAACTAAGTTACAAAAAATAAAAAAATATTTACAAACATTAGAAAAAAATTACAACAATTTTAAACTAATTACACCTACTCTAAGCCCCCTAATAAAATAACAAAGCCCCCCAAAATAAAAAAATGCCCTACCCTATTCTAAATTACAAAAGTTCAAAGCTCTTTTACCTTACCAGCCCTTAAAAGGGCCCTTTGCAGGGCATGCCCCAAAGAATTCAGCTCTTTTGCAGTAAAAAAAAACATACAATACCCCCCCCAACATTAAAACCCACCACCCACATACCCCTAATCTAACCCAAACCCCCCTTAAATAAACCTAATACTAAGCCCCTGAAGATCTTCCTACCTTGTCTTCACCATGCCAGGTATCACCGATCGTTCCAGGCTCCGAAATCTTCATCCAAGCCCAAGCGGGGACTGGCGATCCATAATCCGGCGGCTGAAGAGGTCCAGAAGAGGCTCCAAAGTCTTCATCCTATCCGGGAAGAAGAGGCGATCTGGACCGGCAACCATCTTGATCCAAGCGATGACTTCCCGAAGAATGACGGTTCCTTTAAGGGACGTCATCCAAGATGGAGTCCCTCGAATTCCGATTGGCTGATAGGATTCTATCAGCCAATCGGAATTAAGGTAGGAAAAATCTGATTGGCTGATGGAATCAGCCAATCAGAATCAAGTTCAATCCGATTGGCTGATTCAATCAGCCAATCAGATTGAGCTCGCATTCTATTGGCTGTTCCGATCAGCCAATCAGTTTGAACTTGATTCTGATTGGCTGATTCCATCAGCCAATCAGAATTTTCTTACCTTAATTCCGATTGGCTGATAGAATCCTATCAGCCAATCGGAATTCGAGGGACGCCATCTTGGATGACGTCCCTTAAAGGAACCGTCGGGAAGTCGTCGGAAGAAGAAGATGGGTCCGCGGTGGAGGTCTTCAAGATGGAGCCGGTCGTCATCGGATGAAGATAGAAGATGCCGCTTGGATCAAGATGGTTGCCGGTCCGGATCGCCTCTTCTTCCCGGATAGGATGAAGACTTTGGAGCCTCTTCTGGACCTCTTCAGCCGCCGGATTATGGATCGCCAGCCCCCGCTTGGGCTTGGATGAAGATTTCGGAGCCTGGAATGATCGGTGATACCTGGCATGGTGAAGACAAGGTAGGAAGATCTTCAGGGGCTTAGTGTTAGGTTTATTTAAGGGGGGTTTGGGTTAGATTAGGGGTATGTGGGTGGTGGGTTTTAATGTTGGGGGGGGGTATTGTATGTTTTTTTTCTACAGGCAAAAGAGCTGAATTCTTTGGGGCATGCCCCACAAAGGGCCCTTTTTTAATTTAGAATAGGGTAGGGCATTTTTATTTTGGGGGGCTTTGTTATTTTATTAGGGGGCTTAGAGTAGGTGAAATTAGTTTAAAATTGTTGTAATATTTTTCTTATGTTTGTAAATATTTTTTTTTTTTTTGTAACTTAGTTCTTTTTTATTTGTTGTACTTTAGTTAGTTTATTTAAATGTATTTATTTGTAGGTATTGTATTTAATTAATTTATTGATAGTGTAGTGTTAGGTTTAATTGTAGGTAATTGGAGGTATTTTATTTAATTAATTTATTGATAGTGTAGTGTTAGGTTTAATTGTAACTTAGGTTAGGATTTATTTTACAGGTAATTTTGTAATTATTTTAACTAGGTAACTATTAAATAGTTATTAACTATTTAATAGCTATTGTACCTGGTTAAAATAATTACAAAGTTACCTGTAAAGTAAATATAAATCCTAAAATAGCTACAATATAATTATAATTTATATTGTAGTTATATTAGGATTTATTTTACAGGTAAGTATTTAGCTTTAAATAGGAATAATTTGTTTAATAATAGTTAATTTATTTTGTTAGATTTAAATTATATTTAATTTAGGGGGGTGTTAGGGTTAGGGTTAGACTTAGCTTTAGGGGTTAAAAAATTTATTAGAATAGCGGTGAGCTCCGGTCGGCAGATTAGGGGTTAATGTTTGAAGTTAGGTGTCGGCGATGTTAGGGAGGGCAGATTAGGGGTTAATACTATTTATTATAGGTTTATTGAGGCGGGAGTGAGGCGGATTAGGGGTTAATAACTTTATTATAATAGCGGCGCGGTCCGGTCGGCAGATTAGGGGTTAATAAGTGTAGGCAGGTGGAGGCGACGTTGAGGGGGGCAGATTAGGGGTTAATAAATATAATATAGGGGTCGGCGGTGTTAGGGGCAGCAGATTAGGGGTACATAAGTATAACGTACCTTGCGGCGGCGTGTGGACTGCAGATTAGGGGTTAAAAAATTTTAATAGAGTGGCGGCGATGTGGGGGGACCTCGGTTTTGGGGTACATAGGTAGTTTATGGGTGTTAGTGTACTTTAGAGCACAGTAGTTAAGAGCTTTATAAACCGGCGTTAGCCCAGAAAGCTCTTAACTCCTGACTTTTTTCTGCGGCTGGAGTTTTGTCGTTAGATTTCTAGCGCTCACTTCAGCCACGACTCTAAATACCGGCGTTAGAAAGATCCCATTGAAAAGATAGGATATGCAATTGATGTAAGGGGATCTGCGGTATGGAAAAGTCGCGGCTGGAAAGTGAGCGTTAGACCCTTTAATGACTGGCTCCAAATACCAGAGGGCGGTAAAAACCAGCGTTAGGAGCCTCTAACGCTGGTTTTGACGGCTACCGCCCAACTCTAAATCTAGGCCTTAGCTCTTTACTGGACCTATGATAGCAACCATTTATGATGAGCCTCAACAGATTGCTGTCCCACATATAGCTCTCGGTGTCTAAAATTGCTTTGGTCTTTGTGATACAGCATACAAATCAATTTTACTGTTGAAATTTGTTTCAATAAATATTTGCAGAGCAGCAACATTTGTACAAGTGTATTGAGACCTTGCCTACAATAAAAAAATACCCCTAGATGAGGTAGGTAATTTCAAGTGAACATTTATTTTTTATGAATTCTGGAAGGAATTAGTAGTAGTTGCTTATCATTTTCATGGGCAAACAAGTAAAAAAATTAAGCAGCATTCCATTTTGATAAAAATTAATAGAGCACTATTCATTTGTTCCTTGATAAATGTCTCCCAAAAATGTTCAGGGAAGATCATCTGTTTTTGCACATTCATGTACAAACATCCTCAAAATCAAGGTCTGGCAACATTTTGCACAGTAAGGGCTAGTTTACAAGTAGAGCGGTTTCGGGTTGTGCTGGTGTTACAAGTTCACGTATTCCCCCATAGAAGTCAATAGAGAAAAAAAAATGGAAAAAAGACCTAAGAAACTACTCTCGTGCAAATACCATAACAAATTCTCATTAGCGATAACCCAACATGAAAATATGAATATTTCATAATACAATGTTCTTTACGTAACTGAATATGTTCTATTGTTCATAAATAAATATTTCTACATATATCTGATGTTTTTTTAAACATATATATATATATATATCCAGTATATATATATATATATATATATATATATATATATATATATATATATATATATATATACTTAAAACTATTTCTGCTATGTACAGAACATTGGAATGTGAAATATTTATTGTAAATACGTAGTTAAAAATTTTAATAAATATGAATATTGCGGGGGGCGTGGCTTTACTGCAGACATGTTAAGTCGCACAATTCTGGAGCTCTGCTAATTTACAGCTCAATCTTCTATTTATTTCACTCATAATATGTAATTCTAGCTCAATATTCTATATTCGTGCTAAGAAACTGACATGGTACAAGGAGAGATCGCTTTTAATATGATTTCCTGAGCAGATACCTCTGACCGGACTTTCTACGTTCACATGCAGCGGCCTAACATTAGATTCTCAGCATCCCCCCCCCGGTTAGCTGGGTGGCCGGGTTAAGTTATTATACTTAGCGGGAACAGTATACTAAACAACTAAACTTCCAGATCATAGCAGTGAGTGCAGAGCGGACCTATAACTGAGTCCCAGCCAATATCTAAGATGGAGACCTCGGTTGCTGCCATGCTGCATATGCTCGATCGCAAGATGGAGGACCAATTCAATTCACTTTCCAGACTCTTACGAGCTTAACGAGGCGACACTGCTGATGGAGAGACAAATCGTTTTTTTACAGATCCTGCTCAGTCTTCTGACATACAGGGTGAGGTTCTTGTGGTGCATTCCCTAGATGGCTCAGATGTGCCTAAAATCCAGCCGGAAGATATTAGCGCTATACTACTGACACAGGCTGTTACTCTGACTAAACCGCTCCCCTCATGGGATAACTGCTGTCCCCTGTCTGGGTCTAAGAAGTTGAGCCCTGGGCCCCTGGCGAGGCGGCCGGTCGCTGGGAGACCTCGGTGCCCTGAAGTTACAGCGTTATTGGAGGACCCAGATGGATTTTGCCCTATAGCTAACTTGTTCCTGGTGATACAGTTTGGCAGCGGCTGTGGAAGAGATTACACTCGTCTTTTGGACACTGGGGAAACAGGGCTACAACCGGAGACCTCCCATTCCCTCACATCATTCAGTGACTGCTACCTCCCAATCGCACAGACATGCAAGAATGAGACAGAATGGATTATGCACCTTGATTATTCCCCTACGCTCTTCTGGATCTCAAACTCCCTAACGACTACGGGAGACCTCTCCTTGTCTGCGATCTGCAGCTTCATCTTCGTGTCCCTAACATTGTGTTCCTTTAGACTGGCGTAGGGTAATGTTTATTGGGACACCCCATTTCCTCATAGAGCTCTACCTCTGAGAAACTGACATTCTTTTTGTACATGACGACAGTGATGTCTGATGCTAGTCCTCTCGCTACATAAGTTTCTTTACTAACACAGCAGTTTAAAGTTTTACCCCCTGCACTTCTATGTAATGCTAATGGTTTGTTCACGTATGTCCTTAAATGTTTTTTCTTTTTTAATGGGAACATACAGCAAGTGCTATTGGAGACACAAAAGTATACACCGGAGTTAGCTTGGGTATAATTGTGCTCCCTTTTACTATGTTTGTGTATAACCTGCTGAAATTCCTATGAGAACTCCATATTATTGTTACTTTAAGATTTATACAATCCCTGCTAAGTTGGTTTTGCAGAACATGCCACTATTTTATATTATTAAGTATACTCCTCTTCACACTGATATAGCTAAATCTCCCTTCTCTCTGCATCCTGGAGCAGGATAAATTTATGTCGGGAGACCCCTGATGTTACATACCCAAGATCGGCATATCAGTCTTTTGAATTAGTCCTTTCTATAGGCTCTAATATGTTTTCTGTGGGACTTCCTGCGATAATAGTTCTAGCATGATTCCTATATATCATTCAAAGACCCATACAGGTTTCTATAGAGCAGAAATGAGATTTTCAATATATCTAACAGGAGCTATTGAGTGCAGCATTTCCCCTAGACACTAATATAGGAACCTGTGCTAGATAACAGATCTAAGAGGCGATAATCCTGTAACTAAGGTGTTAAATAATGTCATTGATATAATATAATTAAGATGTTAATCGATATGTTATGCTGTTGACTCACTATGATAATATTTTATTATAATGTCTGCTCCCATCTTGAGGCTAAGTGCCTAGCTCTCAGATAATCTCTTACATTGAATAACTAGCTGCAACCTATACCCTACAGATTAAATATAATTGAGCATAGAGAAAATTCACAAGTGTGGCGCTTACCGTTCCTATGGGGTTTGTGGTCCGTTCACTGAGCAGCGTCGCTTCAGCGTGTCTGTATGTGGCGTCCGTTCCGCTCCTCCGTGCAGCCTGATCAGTTGAATCCGGAAGTAGGGAGCCCAGCCGACACGCCTCTGTCAGGGGTGCAACTGTGTTCAAAGATGCGAAGGTTTATTGCGGCTACAGGGCTACCTAGCATGAGAGTGTTAGATAGCAATTAGTGCAGATGGTTCCTGTGACCTCATAATGATGTACCACTTCCTCTGGGGGTCTACTGCAGCAGCAATAGGGTACATATGAGCATCTCTGTACTTTTAAGTTAATCAATTTTAATATTTGAATATAGGAAATCATTAGCTTAACTGTTTAGTATTGTTTGATCATTAGTTAACTATCTCACCGTTCATGCATTCAGTTCCTGACTGTTTAGCTCTATCTGTTTATTTTATGGCTTAAGTAACAAATTCCTCACTAACCTTTCCTGGGTCCAAAAGCGACCACTCTAAATCCTAATCCCCCTCAAATTATAAACTTAGTAAGGCCCAAAGGAACTGCAGTTGGTTTTGGGAGGACATAATTGCAGATAATATTTGAAAAAGAGGCACAAGGAGCCATCTGGCTGTTCCTCATTAGCTCTACACTTATACTTAAATGGATATTTATTACTAACTTACCACGCCCCCCTCCCCCCATTCTTATTTCGAACGGCTTTTGCCCGCTACTTCCCCCCCCCCCCATAACCACTACTAAGGTCCAAAAGTGGCCTCACAAATGCCAATTTCCCTTCTCATTTTCCATTAGAATTCTCAGGTCCAAAAGTGACCTCTCCTCCGAGTAAAGTAGGGAACCCTAACTAATATATAAAAATGAGGTTTCATTCTTAGACATTTGTACTTCTCAATCAGCATTGTATACCACCACTTATTATATGAATGAATATTGTAACATTGACTTGCGATATGTAATATTTGTCCTTGAAGTTCCAACTTGATCATATATGTTCTTTTAGCTTCATCCTCAAAAATGTTTCCCTCATTAGCTTTATAAGTGCCTCAGCAAGTAACTAAAGGGACTCACGACTAGTTTAAAGAAAGACTCAAACTTCTCATCCTTGTTATTGTTTGGACTATTACTCTCTTGCTCAATGGCTACTTATTTGTAACGGGCATACAACGCTTATATGTGTAGCTGGTCTATTTACATTGTTTTGAATGGTGATGTAATATCATATCTGTACATCGATGTCTGTTAAGTTTTTTTCTTGTTATCGTCTCTAATAACCTCAATAAAAATAAAATTAAAAAAAATAAAAATATGAATATTGCACAAATATGTTCTACTTAACGGCAAAAGGCTCTAATGCACGTGTATACAGTATATGTTTGTATGTGTATACATATATATTTATTTGTTTATATGTGTATATATGTCTGTAAATACATATATACACACATAAATACATATGTATATATATATATATATATATATATATATTTACACATACACATAAATAAACATCTTATATGTATGTATCTCAATGTTAAAGCCCATTGGCAGCTTTTTTTTTCTTCTAACACCTGAGATCTCATGTCTTTGAGCCCTTATAACTTTTGTGTGCAATATTTTTTCAAATAAATTTTATTAGATGGTGTCATTATAATTGTAAGCGTACTTTATAACGTATTTTTTATGTGTTTTGTAACACTTTTCATTTTCGCAAAACAGTTAACCACAGCTCTGAAATCGTGTTAATGATTCTAGTGTAAATCACGATTGCGCTCAACTTGTAATATCAGTGCAATTTAAATGGAGCGCAAACAATCGCAAAATCGTTTGCGAGCCACTTGTAATCTAGCCCTTATGTTTATTCAAAAGCTTTGTGAACTGCACACTTAATTGAATATGAAATATGTTTTAAAGTAAGCTGTTTTTAATAAAAAAACATTTGTTAAACAATTGTTAATACATATCATATATACAGTATATATATATATATATATATATATATATATATATATATATATATATATATATATATATATATATATATTAATATGTTAATATATATAATTGTTGATGTTTTCCATTATTTATTCTATTGTCTTTATCCAGCAGGAGATTTGAAAGTACCATTAATACTATGCAGAGGGACCTGCTATAATTGTACATTTATGTTTGTAGCAATAATTAATTAGTTATCATATATCTTTGCACAGCAGGTCTATAGGGCATGCAGATTTTCTGCACAAATGGGGTATGCATACATTCATGCAGTTAATAAAGTATATAAAAATAGATATTAAAAAGAAAATCTATAAATTATTTAGCCTTTTTTTTTTTTTTTTAAGGAAACCTCATACAAATGTTGAGTAATAAGGACTACCAAATTTGAATATCATATTACTTGCCTTTTGTTAAATAAATAAATATTAAATTATTACATCTTCAAATGTAATCTAATCAATCATTCTCTTTGATTTTATCCAACAATATTAGCATCTTTCAACCAATAGTTCCTTCATTCTTTGGCAGATTTACCTTATCTATTTTTTTTTTTTTTGCAAAATCATCTGACATTGTCCCACACAACTAACAAACTCATAAACTGCATTGCTTTGACTAGACTCAAGAATAGTTAAGTTGGTAGAATGTAGGTTAAAGCAGTGTTTTTCAACCAGTGTGCCGTGGCACACTAGTGTGCCGTGAGAGATCCTCAGGTGTGCCACGGCAGACTGACAACAGTGTGACATATTTTTTAAACTTTGCTTGTTTTTTACTCCCAGTGCAGGGGTAGTTTGTAGGAGGCATGGCATAACAGCACAATACATACAGTATGTGTGTGTTTGTGTGTATGTGTATATATATATGCTGTATTAGGTTACAATGTGTGATTTTTTAATGTAAAAAAGTGTGCCACGGCAAAAAAAAGGTTAAAAATCACTGGGTTAAAGGATAGACCGGAGAGTGTTTTATTTAACAGATTGGGGCCGAATTATCAAACTCCGAATGGAGCTTGATGCCCCTGTTTCCGCGCGAGCCTTCAGGCTCCCCGGAAACAGCACTTATGAAGCAGCGGTCTAAAGACTGCTGCCCTTAATTTGTCCGCCTGCTCTTAGGCCGCGGACATCAATCCGCCCGATCCTATACGATCGGGCTGATTGACACCCTCTGCTAGCGGCAAATCTGCAGGGGGCGGCATTGCACAAGCAGTTTACAAGAACTGCTTGTGTAATGATAAATGCCGACAGCGTTTGCTGTCTGCATTTATCAATGTGCAGCAGACATGATACACCACATTGTATAATGTCCTCTTGAACATTAATAAATAGGCCCCATTGTATTCAGCGGAAGAAGGCTCACTAGTGGTGTCTTTCAGGGCCTGTTTTATTTAACATATTGATCAGTGATACTGGTATTGTTGTATCTTTTTCAGATTATAGAAATATTTTAACAGAGTTGACAGTCCAGAAAGGGGTAGATAAAATGGAGTAGCAATGAAAAAAAAAATCGGATGATTTATTTTAGATTATTTGGTGTTTGAAAAACAATGCAGTGCCACATGAGGCAAGATCAGTAGGATGTGAGGGACACTTTATTATAAATGTGTTTGAAATAACTTTTTTCTCATTAAAACCATCTCCTAGAACAGTGATTTTTAACCTTTTTTTTGCCGTGGCACACTTTTTTACATTAAAAAATCCTGTGGCACACCACCATCCCAAAATTTTTAAAAAAATCACACATTGTAGCCTAATACAGCATATATATATATACACATACACACAAACACACACATACTGTATGTATTGTGCTGTTATGCCATGCCTCCTACAAACTACCCCTGCACTGGGAGTAAAAAAAAGGGAAGTTTAAAAAATATGTCACACTGTTGTCAGTCTGCCGTGGCACACCTGAGGATCTCTCACGGCACACTAGTGTGCAACGGCACACTGGTTGAAAAACACTGTCCTAGAACATACACATAACAATGGGCTGAGCCTGCAAGTAAAGCAGACCCACTAATGTTATTTAACCTTTCTCAGCCATAAATAGCATTTGGAATGCTATTTATGGCTGAGAGAGCTTGAATAAGCACAAGCAGCAATTTCACCTACAAAATCTATCTATTCCTCATATAACCCACTGGGAGATTAATCAGTGCTCTTTTATTCTCTTTACATAGCTTTTCTACAGAGTAAAGCTTTGTTACTCATATTTTCAGAATACAGTAGGTGGCGACATAACAGGCAAAATCAGTTATTTCAAATAACAAATATAGGTAAGTGAGAAGTTTGCCAACATTTGAATATTATCCAACAGGTAAAATTGAACATTGGGAACAAGTAGCTTATACTTAAAAGAAATCATTGCAATATGTATTATTCACCATTTAAAAAGGACTTTAATTTTTTGTGTGCAGTGTCCTTTACTTCCTGTCACAGCCCTACAAGGAGGCTGGGATTTCTACTGGAAGGCTTATCTAGCTTGATGTATTAAAGGACCACTAAATGCAGTAGAATTAAATAATTAACAAGTGCATAATAAAAAGACAATGCAATAACACTTACTCTGAATTTGAAATAAGCAGTAGATTTTTTTTTCTGGCAAATTTATTTTTCTCCCATTTTCCGGCCCCATGTATCATGTGACAGACATTAGCCAATCACAGACTAGTATACGTTTACCCTGTGAGCTTGTGCACATGCTCAGTAGGAGCTTGTTCCCCAGAAAGTGTGCATTTAAAAAGACTGTGCAAAAATGTGATAATGGAAGTAATTTGGAAAGTGTCTTAAAACTGCTGCTCTATCTGAATCATAAACGTTTATTTTGACTTGAGAGTCCCTTTAAGTACTTAGAGTAACTTGAACTTGTTAACTATTCAGATAACGCTAGAGAGACAGTAAGTCTATTTTCCTCATGCTTAGAAGTTCAAAAGTGTTCTCCTCTCTTATCTCCTTGAGGGCAATGGGTACAATTAGAAATTTCTTGCTCATTTTGCAAGAAAACAAATGTCATTTGCTTTTTTTCTTTTTAAGAGAAAATGTTAGAGTACAATGTCCCTTTAAAGCAGAGATGGGAGAGCAGAGCAAAGTGTACTTCAAAAAAGATTGATGCCAAGCAAGGGGTTATGATCTTGTGTTAAGGGGTAGTAGGCTCAAGAGTAAGCATCAGTATCATTTATTTAAAGAAAGTGTGGTTTACTCACTGAATTTGACTACCAATAGTGGGGTTAACACAAACCCTTTAAGAATGGATTGACATTCACACACACACACACACACACACACATATATATATATATATATATATATATATATATATATATATATAATATGTTATATTGTATCTATCTATAATACAGTATACAACAGAAGTGAGCACACTCCTGGGCAATATCACTTAAAAATCAAATTATTCAAAATTGTATCACCTCTCAATAATTGTTTTATTTCTAAATTGACAAGTAGAGTATTTCATATTATAAACAATCAAAAACAAATACTTTAGAAAGATTATATTGAAAATAAGTAGAAACGTAATGCAACAAAAGTGAATACACCTGTGGTCCCTGATACACAAGTTAGATCACTGAGAGATGAAATTGAGTACACCTATGATTTCCAATTAGCCTAATTGCATGAGCATAGTTACCAGAATAGTCTAATTTTTTGCTATGTCTATCTGCAAGTTTGCATCATGTCTCCACGTGGAAAAGAATTGCCAAAGGAATTGAAAAATCTGATTGTGAGACTTCACAGAGGTGGAAAAGTATACAGGAAGATTGGTGTAAGGACTTGTATAAATCCTTCAAGCTATGATAAAATAGATTTAAAGGGACATTAAACCCAAATATTGTCTTTCGTGATTAAGATAGAGCATACATATGTAAACAACTTTTCAATTTACTTCTATTATCAATTTTGCTTCATTCTCTTAGAATCCTTTCTTGAAGAAGCAGCAATGCATTACTGGGAACTAGCTGAACACATTGGTAAGCCAATCACAAGAGGCATATATGTGCAGCCACCAATCAGTAGCTAGCTCCCAGCTTCTGAGCCTATCTAGATATGCTTTTAAACAAAGCATACAAAGGGAACGAAGCAAATTAGATAAAAAAAAGTACAATGGAAAGTTGTTTAAATTTGTGTACTCTGTCTAAATCATGAAAGAAAATTTTTGGGTTTCATGTCCCTTTAACTCCAATTAGTGATTCCTCTTTAAATGTGAGGATGCTTCAAATATATTAGTTCACAAGCAGTAAACAGTTCTAACACAAATGAGTTTTATATAGCCTCGAGAACACCTTGATGAAATATACCAGGGCCCATAGTTATCAAGGTCTGTCGGACCTGATCCGACAGTGCGGATCAGGTCCGACAGACCTTGTTGAATACGGCGAGCAATACGCTTGTACTCGATTGGGTTGATTTCCGGCGATGTCTGTCCGCCTGCTCAGAGCAGACGGACAGGTTATGGAGCAGCGGTCTTTGTGACCGCTGCTTCATAACTGCTGTTTCTGGCGAGCCTGCAGGTTTGCCAGAAACACGGGACATCAAGCTCCATTCGGAGCTTGATAAATATGCCCACAGAAGTAGATTTACCAGTAAGTATAGGAGGCGCTGTGGAAGTAATCTAATAACTACAATAATAATTGAAAGTTCTTAAAGGGCCCATACGTTTTTGTAAATTAGACCCACTAATAAGGTGTACTACTGTAGTAGATTTTTCAGTATTTATGAGATGTGAGTAACGGATCATACATATACACAGTCTGTATAGAAGGTTAAGTATCGTTGGAGCAACTGAGGAAATAAACAAACGGCTTATTCTGGAAAATATTTTACTCACGGTTGTCCGGTGTGAGAGAGCATGGCCAGTGCTGTGCTGGTAGGTAATTACTTAACTGGATGGTTAGGAGTAACAACGAGGTTTACTGTGAGCTCTGGTTAAGTAGAAGGTGTTACAGCTTGTGCATGGTCCGGCTGCGATGAGGAGGATGGAGTCTGATGACGTCAGAGCAGCTACGAGTACAACTCACGGAGACAAGATTCCTGTAGAAATTTAGACAAAATTACTTTAGGTCAGTAAATGCTTCAGAGCTTGAGACAAAGGGTATTTGCAACACTTCAATAATCCAGCGTTGAAGCATAGCAGGCGGAGCTCATTTATACTAGTTAGCATCATTGTTAAGGTGGATCTGGGAAATGGAAGAGAATAGCTTGTTAAGGTGGAATGAACATGACATATTCCCCCCAGAAGGAAACCTCAAAAGAGGTTTCAGGGAGCTGGTCGATCTGGGTTTGCGACGGTGGAACAAAGATACCAACCGATCAGCTGAGAGATTGGTTGCAGGTTCCCAGGAGTCCTCTCATAACCTGCCCAATGTACCAAATACTGAAGCTGTCCAAGGTGGTGCCTAGAGTCAAAGATGGACTGTACCTCATATTCTGGGGTGCTGCAGTTGGATGAACGGAGGCAGGAGTATCGGTCAGACAGGGCTTAACGAGCGAGATAGGGAAAGTAGGATGTATGCAGTAGTGTGATGGTAACTGTAGTGTAACAGTCATAGGATTGTGGATAGCAGTAATGGGGAATGGTCCTATGAAAAGTTTATTCAGTTTTCTACTTGTCTTAGGGATCCTGATGTTCTTTGTAGCTAGCCAGACTCTTTGGCTGACTTTATATTCCGGATGAGTTCTGTGTCGAAGATCGTAGTACTTCTTTTGCGTAGCTTGAGATTGTTTTATATTGTCTTGGATAATAGTGAATGTTTGGTTAATGGAGTTAACCAGGTCGCTAACTTGGGGACATGGAGAGTTGAGAGATGAGAAGGGATGAAAATGTGGATGAATTCCAGAGTTGATATAGAAAGGAGAATAACCAGTGGATGCATTGGAGTTGTTGTTGTATGCGAATTCCGCAAAAGAGAGATAATCAGCCCAAGTATCTTGTTTGTGGGAACAGAAACAATGAAGGAATTGTTCGAGCCACTGGCTGTTTTTTTCACACTGTCCGTTTTTCTGGGGGTGAAAAGATGTTGTTAAACGTTGTTGGATATGTAGGGTTTTGCAAAGTACTTTCCAAAATTTAGATGTGAACTGACTGCCCCTGTCACTAAGTAGGGTAGTTGGCACACTATGCAGACGTACTATTTCTTTGAGGAATAAGTCTGCGGTTGTTTGAGCAGTAGGGAGAGATCTTATGGGTATGAAATGGGCCATCTTGGAAAACAAGTCTACCACAACAAATATAACTGAAAAGCCAGATGATTTAGGAAGTTCAACTATGAAATCCATGGATACAGTGGTCCAAGGCCGTTCAGGAATATGTAGGGGTTGTAGTAATCCGAGTGTTTTTTATGTGAGGGTTTTGATGTTGTGCAGATTACACATGAGGTAACATATTGTTTAACCGAATATCTCATAGCTGGCCACCAGAATGTTCTTTGGAGTAGGTCAAAGGTTTTATGGATATCTAAATGGCCTGCGAGGGGTGAATCATGAGAGGCGTATAATACCTTTTTGCGTAAACTAGGTGGCACATAAATTTTGGTGCCAAATCGGTAGATACCATGAGTATCAGGATTGAGGAGGTTAGTAGGTAGAGTAACATCGTGCTGCTGGTTAATTTTCAATTCTTGTTGATAATCTGAGAGGAAGGCAAGTATGTATAGAAGGTTGTGGTGTATTGGGAGGTCTGTGATCTTTCGTGATAAGGCATATGCCTACCCATTTTTTGAACCGGGACAGTATGTAATGATGTAAGAAAACCTAGAAAAGTACAAGTTCCAGCGCAATTGTTGGTCGGATAATGTGCGGTTTGTTTGGAGATACTGTAGATTTTTATGGTCAGTGTAAATGGTGGTTGGGTGTTCAGCACCATCCAATAAATGTCTCTATTGATCAAAAGAACACTTAATGGCCAGAAGTTCCTTTTCACCGACCAGGTAGTTTAACTCAGGTGGAGTAAGTGGTCTGGAGAAATATGAGATAGGGTGTAGAGGATCTTGGGGGGGGATGATCTTTGAGATAGGATTAATGCGATGGCGTAATCTGATGCGTCTACTTCGAGAACTAGATGGCAAGAAGTATCTGGGATTTGCAACACTGGTGATGTGATAAAACTAGATTTAAGTTGGTCAAATGCATTTTGACATTCATTATTCCAAATGTAACTGGATAGATTTTTTGTGAGATCTGTGAGAGTTTTGTTATGGATGCAAAGTTATGTATGAAACATCTGTAAAAATTTGCGAAACCCAGGAACCGTTGGATGTCTTTCTTGTTCCTGGGTATCGGCCAAAATAATATTGCTGAGATTTTGTTATTATCCATCTTAATTTCGTTTTGATTTATTATATAACCAAGAAATGCGATTTCAGTTGAGTAAAAGATACATTGTTCAAGTTTAGCACATAAACTGTGATTTCTAAGTCTGGAAAGGACATTTCAAATGTGTCTAATGTGATCTGTGATGTTGCTAGAATAGATTAAGATGTCGTCTAAATAAATCACTAGTATCTAGGATGTCACAAAATATGTTGTTTATAAAACATTAAAATGTTGCCAGAGCATTGCAAAGACGGAAAGGCATAACTGTATACTCATACAGACCATGATGTGTCACTGGCCCTTATTCTTACAAGGTTGTAGGCACCTCTTAAATCATGTTTGGTAAAGTATTTGACACCTCTTAACCTCTCAATCAATTCTGGAATGAGAGGCAGGGGGTATCTATTTTTTTTGTTCGCTTATAGTTCCCTATAATAGATTATAAGGCGTAGAGACCCGTCCTTGTTTTTAACAAAAAAGATTCCAGCACCTGCTGGAGATGTGGATGATCGAATAATGCCTTTTTTTAAATTCTCATTAAGGTACGTTTTGAGATGGGCTAACTCTGGTTTTGAAAGTAGGTAGATGTGACCGTAGTGAATAGAAACACCAGATAATAAGTCAATGGGGCAGTCGTAAGGCCGGTGAGGAGTGACTCTGCTACTTTTTTGTCGAACAAATCAAGAAAATCAAGATATTCATTAGGGATGTTAGGAGAGGTTGTAGTTAATAGAGTGGGTACAGGAAAACAAGTGGAAGTGCAATATTGGGATGGAAACGAGAGTGATAGTTCTTTCCAGTGAATTAGTGGCTGATGGAGACGTAACCAGGAAATACCCAGAACTAAGGGGATGATAGGAGAAGAAATAATGTCAAAAGCTATAGATTCAGTATGACCAGTTGAAGTTGTAAGTGTAAGGGGAACAGTTTGGTGAGATACTGGACCAGAAGACAAAGTTGTACCATCAATAACTCTAAGAGGCAAAGGGTTGCATTTAGGAAGGAAAGGTATTTTATTACATTTGACCAAATCTATATCTATGAAATTGCCACATGCACCAGTGTCAATGATAGCTTCAGTCTTGAGACTGTGGTGATCCCACTGTAATGATAATTGTAGGATTAAATTACTGGATATGTTTGTTTTAGAATAGCAACAATGAGTAAATAAAGGGGGCTTACTCGTTTTCTGCTTCATGAGGAGGGGGCATTCCTTGACTACATGGTTTTGTGCTGCACAATACAAGCAAAGATTAAGCGATCTACGACGTGACTTTTCCTGTGGGGATAAGGGCCCCTTAATGAAACCAATGTCCATGGGTTGTTCAAAACTGGTAGTCTGGGTAGGTGGGTTAGCAGATGGTTTGCGAGCTGGGTATGATGTGAAAGCTTTTTCTAGCTTTCTCTCTCTGATTCTAGGCGATCTGGGATTCCGGTTCTGGACAACTCATCCTTTATATCGTCTGAGAGACCAAGTCTAAACTGTTTATTCAGAGAGATTTTGTTCCATAAGGAATCCCTAGCCCAGATTTTAAACTGGGTGATGTACCGTTCTACTGGATTCCTTTGTTGTTTGAGACTCCTGAGTTTGGTCTCAGCAGTTAGTTGATGATAAGGATTGTAATACAAGTGTGATATAGCATGTTTGAAGCCATTTAACTAATTCAGGATGGGATCCTGGGTCTCATAAAAAGAATCAGCCCAGGCACATGGTATAGTGAGCACTTTGGACCTATCGTTAGGATATGACTTTGATTTTAGCTCAATAATAGCAAACAAGCATTCCTAAACTGCTTAAAAGAAGCACAGTCTCCAGAATTTTTTTCTGGGAGTGAAACCTGTGGTACTGACGTATGATCTGTACTTGGCCCTTTTGCAGCCCTGAGATTCTGGTTCTCCACCTGCAGGTCCCTGAAAGCCTGAGTCAGGTTATCCATATGTTGGTTTAAACTGTGCAATTGTGGAGTCAGATCTATAGGTTCCATGTTTTCTAATTGTTGTTTAAGGCTGGATTATTATGTAATGACTTGTATAAATCCTTCAAGTGATGATATGATAAAATAGATTTAACTCCAATTAGTGATTCCTCTTTAAATGTGAGGATGTTTCAAATATATTAGATAGTTCACAAGCAGTAAATAGTTCTAACACAAATAAGTGTTATATAGCCTCAAGAATACCTTGATAAAATATACCAGAAATAGATTTACCAGTAAGTATAGGAGGCGCTGTGGAAGTAATCTAATAACTACAATAATAATTGAAAATTCTTAAAGGGCTAATAAGGTGTACTATTGTAGTAGATTTTTCAGTATTTACGAGATGTGAGTAAAGGATCATACATATACACAGTCTGTATACAAGGTTAAGTATCTTTGGAGCAACTGAGGAAATAAGCAAACGGCTTATTCTGGAAAATATTTTACTCACGGTTGTCCGGTGTGAGAGAGCGTGGCCAGTGCTGTGCTGGTAGGTAATTAATTAACTGGATGGTTAGGAGTAACAACGAGGTTTACTGTGAGCTCTGGTTAAGTAAAAGGTGTTACAGCTTGTGTGTGGTCCGGCTGCGATGAGGAGGACGCTGTACAACTCACGGAGACAAGATTCCTGATGAATACTGGGAGCACATTATTTGGTAAGATGGCCAAGACCAAGATACAATTTTTGTATGCAGAATGTTTGGTGTGAATCTAGTCAGGAATATTACAGTGAATGCCCATGACTGCAAAATGTGTTGGGGAGATGACATTTATAGATGGCACCATGAATGCCTTCAATATACAAAAATACTGGCTGACAAGATGACTCCCAGTCTCCAGAAGTTTTGCAGAGGACGAATATTCCAGCATGATAACGATCCAAAGCACACTGCCAAAATCACAAAGGAGTTTCTAAAGGAGAAACAAGTGAAAACTATGACCTGGCCAAGTATGTCACCTGACTTAAATCCAGTAGAACACCTTTGGGGTATTTTAAAGAGAATGGTAGAGCAACAAAAAAAAGATAAGGATAGCTCCTCTGTAAAAAATCCAAATTTATTTTATTTCATGAACAGCACACTGCCAAAATCACAAAGGAGTTTCTAAAGGAGAAACAAGTGAAAACTATGAGCTGGCCAAGTATGTCACCTGACTTAAATCCAGTAGAACACCTTTGAGGTATTTTAAAGAGAAGGAGCGAGCTGCACTGTGTCTAATGGCGCGGTCGGGCCGGGCTGTGACTATACAGCTGGCCCGATGCGCTCAGTAAAAAACAACAGACCCGCTCAGCAGAGTACAGAGACGGGTCTGTAAAACAGCGGTATTTTTACAAAATAAAAAGGAAATATTATGATTTACAAAGTTTGGCTAATGTAATGTTATATAATTCTGCACTATGTGCAGAATTATATAACAGTATTTTTAAGGTTTACTGTCCCTTTAAGTGATATTGCACTGGGGTGTACTCACTTCTGTTGTATACTGTATATATATATATATATATATATATATATATATAAATCCTATATAATAAAAGGCCAAGTATGTTTATACCTGGCCTTAACCCATTAATGACCAGTGCCGATGCGCAGTAGAGACTGCGCGAGACAAGCACGAGAACAGCGCTGGTTGTTAAGCCCTTACAGACCTGGCCTCTCTCTGCTGAAATCTCGCTAAAAGTAGCGAGCCTGCGCTATTTCTTCATGCCCCACAATTGGGGCAGTACAGAAATAGTCTTTCATCGGCAAGCTGTGGTGCTGATCGTTGGTTGCGTGGGAGGGTTAGGAGGGAGGCGGGTGGATGGCCCATCCCTGGAGGGAGTGGGAGGGGCGGGAACAGGTGGGACCGCAACACTACAAAAAAATGTATGCTAAGAGCGGCAGGGAGGGGGAAGGAAGGAGATGGAGGTAGGATCTTGGAAGGGGACATTTGCACATTTAATAGACTACAGTATAGTGTAAATATAACTGGGAATACCTTTATTGCTATACTTACTTTATCATTGTAGTCTGGAACCAATTCCGCAATATCTCAGAGGTGAAGAACAATGCTATTTCCACTATTTCTTGACACACCTTCTGCTTTAGCGCACTTTGGCTTAGCACAATTTCTGGTTACCATTAGTGCGAAAGCCAGAACAGGGTTTTATAGCACTCAAGCGATAACGTTTTACTTTTTAGCTAACAATATGAGAGCAAGAATAAGAATGTTATTAGTTTAAAGTTTAGCGTTCAACAACGCTGATATTTTTGGTGCTTTAGTTGTAATCAAGTGTAATTTAGATACCTGAAAGCCTGTAAAAATATTAAAGGCTCATATCTAAATATTTCAAATAGAAACATCGTATAAGCTTCTATATTATTATCACAAAACAAGAAGTTTTTTCAAGGGGAAAGCATCTACTCAAAATGCAATATATTTATCCTAGATCTCACCTATGGAGATCACAAAGGAAAGGAAAGATGATAAATCCAAAGGTCTGAAAGGGATATGAATCTTAAACATCTTCTTTTGTGATTCAGACAGAGCATACTATTTAAAAAAAGAGTTTCCAATGTACTTCTATTATCAAATTTGCTTTGTTCCCATGATATTCTTTGTTAAAGAGGCACCTAGGTAGGCGTGTGATTCAGTACGTGGCAGGAAATTTTGCTGCCATCTAGTGCTCTTGCAAAGGGAAAACATTCTTCCAAAACCACTGTCATATAGTGCTCCAGACATGGGCCAGCTCCTGAGCTTATGTCCCTACTTGTCAATAAAAGATACCAAGAGAGTGAAGAAAAAGTGATAATAGAAGTAAATTAGAAAGTTGTATAAAATTGCATGCTCTGTCTGATTCATGAAAGAAAATAATTGGGTTTTATATCCTTTTAATGACATCTAGAGCCCAGAACCTTTGTGTTGTCATAAGGACCAAAATAAATATTTATTCTTGTTCACCTTGACATTAACTGAAGAAAAGAATAAATAAGATCTATTTGTGTCACTGGCTAATTAGATTTCTTTAATGAAGGGAAGTGTCTTGAAAATTTCCAGCTTACTGACAAACAGTACCAACTTTTCTTTACATCAATTATCTAACAGCTCCAAATCAAACATGATTTAAGCTAAAATTAGGAATGAATTTGAAAAATGTCAATCTATTACAAAAAGCGAAGACTTAATATTACGTTTTAGCCTTACCTCTTATTATAGGTTCCAAATATCAAATACATTTTAAATAAAACATATACAATAAGATCATTAATAATGATACATTTAATTTACATTTTCAAACATTCTCCAAAATGGCATGACATATTTTTCAATTATATTATTAGACACAATTTAATGATAGCATTATGTTTAGATTGTAGTCAAGTGTCAGCTAAACTTTTATATAAATTAAATTGTATCAAGAGGGAATACTCTTTGTTTTTGTATCTTTCTAAATATTTTAATACCCTAGATCTTGCTCCATAGTGAAAATTAAAATATGGGTTTAAATCAACAGAAAGAAAAGGTACCATAATAAATTAACACTGTAATGTGCAAATGTCTTTTCTGTAGTTTTAAAGGAGGAAGAAAATACATTGGTATACCAGTTTTACTGACTACAAAAAGGAAACCTACTGTCTTTTACTTTAAAATTAAAAGAAAATAAACGTGTATTATTATAATTATTATTATTATTATTATTATTATTATTATCATTAAGCAGGGATATTAAAACAGTTGAATTGCAATGCTCTTGAAACACAGATTTACATATTTTGTCAATGCCACAAAGAAAAAAAAAAGACAGCAGAACTTATCTCTGAGTAGAGAGATATGCATTCGAATAACCACAAAATGAATCTTCCGTTCACTGGCAGATATTGTAGCACTACATGCACTTATGCAGATAGGGAATACATTGCTGCTTATCATTTCTCTGACAAATCTTGTGCTTTTAAAAGGCAATATATCTGTAATTTACATCATGAATTGTGTTTTCACGGCACAAATATGTAATATGTACTGCAATTTAGAATATCTTGCTCTTTTGGAAGCAAGGGATACAAATTTCTGCAAATTATAAAATGATTGAACTAGCATAAAAATATTTATGGACATTTTGTCAACAGATATTTTCTTTCCACTAAATAATAACAATTATGTCACTCTTGTGGTTTACAGATGCTAAAAAACATATAAATAATTATTAAGGAGAAAACAGATTTGAAATACATTAGAACACAGTGTCCTATAATTACAAACAAAATGTGATTTTAATAATAAATACGTTTAATAATACTTTTTTTCTGGGTAAATTTAGGCATAATTTATTGTATTTCTTTAAAAGAAGTACACTGTAAAGGTGTTTTTATATTAATGTATTTTCAATTATTTATTATACCAGCTGCAGAGTATAAAATGTATGAGAAATTGCATTTTCAGGTTTATTTGTGTATATGAAGTAGCTGGTTTTGTGATTTTAGACCAGAGCCTATTACAATGGGTTGAGCTTCAGGTAATATCAGATCTCATTATGTTATCACTTTGTATATACACACACTTGCTTCCTTATCTTATATTTGTCTGGAAAACCATAGCTCAATACTTAGAGAGAACAATGGAAAATGATCATTTTATTACTCAACTATCCTGCACCCCACTGGGAGTGTTATGTCTTCTGCTAGCTGTGTTTACTTAGGCTTGTCAATAGCCTAGACTCCAGTATAGAAACTTTCAGTATGGGGGGGAGGGGATACCACAGGCTAAATCAGCTATTTAAAATGCCAAAATAGGGTTAAAGGAACTACTTGTAAACAATTTTATACACTCTAGCAGCAGTTGTATCGTGAACAATTTAAAGGGGAGACATTTTTTGGGTGAACTGTCCCTTTAAATACAGAATAATTTCATAATACACAAATTAATAATAAAATGACAATGCAATAACACACTTCCAAAGAGTAGTAGACTTTTTGCTGACAAATTTTGAAGCTTCCTTTAGTTTGGGAGCTGTACAGCTGTTTGTGAGTGCTGGTGAGTACCCAGGGCTGTGAGTTTTGTAGTAACATGGTATGTGTACCCAATCCAGTTTGAGAGTATAGTCCATTTCCGTGCTTTGTGTCTAAGGAAATTACAAAACGCTTGTATTACCCTTGATTGTATCAGTCTGTTTGATTGAACGCATGAATTGTATGGCTGTAGGTTTGGTACCCTGGGAGAAGAGACCTTGCCATGGTCCTGGGCTTAAATGGCTTAAACCATTTGGTTAAATGCTAACACTCACATTGAACATCTGCACATGGTAAATTGGAGCTGATGCTCCAGAAACTGTGCACAAAAAATGACTGCACAATTTGATAATGGAAGTAAATTTGAAAGTTTTTTGAAATTGCATGCTCTATCTATGTCATGAAAGTGATTTTCACTTCACTGTCCCTTATTGCGCTGTATGTACTGTATGCGGCACTGGGGCACTCAAGCTAGGTCTCACAATAGTACTGAAAAAGAGACTCGAGTATCTAGTATAATAAGAACAGTGTTTATTATGAACTTATGCCATTACATAAAGCATTAAGCATCTTATAAAGCAAGGCAATGATTAAACTATAAATGCATGACTTATCTTTGGGTTTCAAATAAGGAATTAATATCAGAGCACAATAATAGAAAGGCAAGGGAGTGCAGTTACAGTCAGTGTCATCATTCAAGGGGACACACACAGCAGATTTTACAGGTGCTAAGGTACGAGACCTCTCTCTAAGGTATTGCTCAAATTTCTCCTGCCCCCCTCTCGGCAACTTTAATAATTAAAGTACAGTTTAGCAGGCGTGTCTAATGTTATCACATTATTTCATGTAGCAAGCGTCTAGCAAAAAAAAAAGTGTTCTCAAAACAAATAAATATTTTCACAGCAGAGCAGAACACTATCCCTCTTGAGAACATAACAGCAGAGGGAAATACCAGTGTAACTTTTCTCAAAGGCATTTCTATTAATGGCAAAGTTTTAATACAAACTGCTAATACATTAACTGTTTAATTTATTATTTGTGCATGGAATCATGAAACATTTCTAATCCTTTACAGACAGGTATACATTTTAATTTAAGTTTTATTGAGATTTTTTTTGGGGGGTTATATTTGCAAACAGAAGTGTGTTATAAACCATACAATCTATGCCAACAAAGACAGGACAATATGAGGCACAGGGAATATGCTGATGACTTTGATGGAGATTGGTTTGGGGCTTGAGTAAGAATGAATATGCAAAAGATCCAAAGAGTGAAAAATATAAATAGAGAAGGTTTGCAGGCCTGTCAAAAAGTGTGCTAAATAGGTATTTAAGATTATGCGAAATACATATATCAAAAACTCAATGGCATGGAAAGAAATCAAGCAAATATTTTTTTTTTTTTAACACTATATTATATATTGTAGGTGTCTCTCTTTCACACACCAAACCCTGCATAGCTAGATAAACAATTCTCAAGGTAAGATTTCCTTTTTCAAATACTCTTTTAGGGACCTCACAGGGACCTCTTAGATAATCTCACCAGTAAAGAGAGTTTTACATCATAAGGCTCTTAAGGAGAGGTTTACTTTGGAGATTTTTTTTACTGAAGTAAAAATATTTATTTAGTACCTTCTTCTACATGTCGGTTTGATAAAAATCAATAACTTTGAAAGAACGAACTGAACTTTTGAGACTGGAAACAAGTCTCTCATGGGGTTTTGGATCAGTTCCTCAATGCTGATAAAACAATATGAATATGGGGTTACTGGATGGAAACATATTCTAGAAGTTTACCAGGCTGGGGAAGGAGCTTACTCTTCTTTTGATAGCTTAAACATGCAAAATGTATACTTTATGGTAATATGTAATCACAAAGTTAACCAGTGGTGCACATAAAGAACATTGATACACTGCTGATTTGTGGCAATTGATTTTGAACTACTTCATGTACCTGTCTTCCAATCTCTCCCTTCTTTCTTCAGTGTCCACCTCTCCTTCCTCTTGGTCTTTTCCTAGATATCTCTCCTTCATTTCTTTCCCCCTTTCTGCCTCTCCACTTTCCCTCGCAACATCTCTCCTTACTCACACCACAATAACTCTTTCTATACTTCTATCCTTAAAGGGACATTCCAGTCAAAATTTAAATGCACATAGATGTATTACATCTTTGAATATAAACATGTTTGCAATATACATGTATTGGCAAAAATGCTTCTAGTAAAAGTTATTACTGTTTTAGTGTTAACATTTTTCTCTGCATGTGCATGTGAAGCATAGCTAGATATTGTCACTGCACCCACATTTTAAATAATGCAGCTGCTCAGATAATTAGTGGGGCTTGTATTATGTCAGCAATTAACAAATTGAGTCATTACCAGATGTTACAAGCATCTTAGGCTCTCTGAGCAAGTGCTGTGTTTAAAATGCTGGTGCACGTTGCATACTTAAAAACACTTTTGAAACAGCTATAGTTTTTATTAGAAGCATTTTTGGTAATGCATGTATATTATAAAATTGCTTCTGTTCAATAACAAAATGCACCCATGTGGTTTCCAATTTTGGCTGGAATATCCCTTTAAACCCTCTATTCCTTTTCACCTTGTCTACCTTTTGTTTTCTTGTCTTACTTAACTTGTCCCTATTTGAATGTATATTATTATTAAAGAGCGCCATCAGATTCCGCAGTGTTATTAACATAGGCATTATATGCAGGTAACATTTATTGGGAACAAGTGGGTAGCGGACCCTGCAAAGAGTTGCACTGTTGTAGGCAGATCTCATGCAGGTGATCTTCAAACAGCTAGGCTGTAGAGTTACATGCTAAGGGGCTCCAAGGGGATAATAAAGGAGGAGAGGTACTGATGTTAGAAATGGTTAGCATATATTGTATGCATCCCTGAACAGTATTGTCTTTAAGGAGCGCTTAAAACTTCCAAAATTATGGGAGAGTCTTGTGGAGCAAGGCAGAGAGTTCCACAAAATAGAGGACTGTCTTGTAGATGGGAATGTGAGGAGGTAACAAGAGAGGAGGAGGACGTGAGCAGAGCGAAGGGGACAGGAGCGAAAGTATCAGAGGACAAGGTCTGAGATATATGGGGGAGCAGTGCTATTGAGGGCCTTGTATGTCAGAGTCAGAATTTTGTGTTTTATTCTGAAGGCTATAGGAAGCCAGTGAAGGGATTGACAGAGAGGTATAGCAGATAAAGAGCAATGTGTAAGGAATATGAGCATGGCAGAGGCATTCATTATGGATTGTAAAGGAGCTAGATGGCAGCAAGGGAGACCAGAGAGGTTGGAGTTGCAGTAGTCAAGGTGGAAAAGGATGAAAGTGTGGATTAAAATCTTAGTTGCGAAAAAAAACTGTGATGGACCATTTTGGGCCCTCAGGAGGGATTTCACAGAGCGACTTGGAGCCCCCTGACTCCCCCAGATCTGATTCCTCAGAATTCACATTAGCGGCCATGCAGAATATCCAACAAGCCCTTCCTGAGGCAGTCACCCCCTCATTCATTATGGACTCACTAAAGTCCCTACTGGATAAGCATCATGCTTCATTTACAGCCCAGATGACAGCTTCCACGGCTGAACTCAAAAAAGAGATTTCATCTACTAATGAAAGAATAGACTCCCTGGAGAGAAGACAGGAGGATGCTGCTGTAGAACACTCTAATTTACAATCCTACACGCAGCGATTGGCGGATTACCTTGAAGTAGTAGATGACAAAATAGCTGATTTGGAGGATAGATCTCGGCGGAATAACCTAAGGATCCGAGGTATCCCCGAGACTGTCTCCGCAGCTGACCTGCAACCATATCTAAAAGAATTCTTTCATGTGCTTGCTCCTCCAGCCACAGAAATGGAAGCTTTGATGGATCGTGCGCATCGTGCACTTAAGCCCAGGGGTCTGTCAGATGATCAGCCAAGAGATACAATAGTCCGGATCCATTACTTCACTTATAAAGAGAGGATCCAGAGGGCGCACTTTCAGAAACCATCTCTTCCTGACAAATTCAAAGGCCTACAAATTTTCCCTGACCTATCTGTGAGGACCCTTCAAAAAAGAAAGACTTATACCGAAATCACTTCCATTCTACGGAAAAGCGACATCAGATATAGATGGGGCTACCCCATAAAGTTGTTAATATTCCGAAATAACCAGATGTTCACTGTGCAGACCCCAACCAAGGGATACGAGCTTCTAAAATTGTGGAATCTATATCCCCCCCAAAAAGGAAAAGATAGACCTCAGCCTAAACAAACACAGCTAAGTGCTACGGCAGCAGAATGGACAGCCTCCCCTACTTCTACAGACCGGCAGGGAACTACAGGGGCCTCAAGGCTCAAAGACTGGTCAACTCCTTCCCTCAGAGGCCTAGGTCCACAGAAGCGATACGAGGACCAGGAATGGTCCACTCTGCCTCAGAAGCATAGGTCTGGATCACCAACTTCCTAGGACACCCCGCTGGGACTGTATCCTGGAGTCTGCTTGACATGAACAGTTTTTGTGAGACATTGTCCATGTGTTTATTGAAGGACTATGCTCCAACCTACACAGATCCCTTCGGACTCATGTGTTGTTTCCAGTGGACTCTGGACGATAAGTATCTCTCTTTGATTTTATTATTAACAATCCATTCATAATGCGCTCTCTACTGTTTATGCTGTTTGTGTTATTTAACTGAGACTTCTTTGCTTATCAATTATCATTACTGTTTTTGGAGACCAATATTGCCTTAGCTGCCTAGAGATCTCTAGCCTAGACACCCTAGATTAGTAACTCGAAGCCTATCCTCATCAATCAGGGTCATGGTAATTCATTAGTTTTGAGTGCTCGGCGTGGGCCCAGCCGGAGCACACTCCTTACATATTTAACCATCACGACTATAGTTGAATAGTACTTGTCTCAAAACCATACACTGCATACCCTGTAGAGACGCTGGTCTGGGTAGCCCACACTGTAATATGACAGCTCAGACTATTATGCCTGCACTTAACACCCCTTAGCGCAATTTGAGGCTAGACGACAGGAGTTAATAACCTACTTGAGCAGAAGGTAACTTTACCATTAGCTTCTCAGAATGAGTTCCTAAATAGAAGTCTACTCATAACAAGGTCAGCAGCATTCAGCGCAATACAGTAAGACTTCACTTTCATACATTTTTCTTTAAAGCGCAGCGTGGGCATTTTAGTTGCCCAACACACATTTAGAGGTCCCATTATTACTTGTTCTACCAGAGTTACCAGGCACAGATCAGAGCACTCTCTAGGCTCCACTTCTATAAACCCTGGAAATGTTTTTTATCTGTTCGCAATGTCATGTGAAGATGACTCCCAGTTTCTACTTCTTGGTGTCTCCACTGTTAACAATGCTAAAGTAGCAATAACTGAGAGTTTACTGTTTTATTATGTTTCTTGTTTGCTATATGTTTTCACTGTTACATATTTTCCAATGTTATATAACCATTCTATGTGACGGGCCATAAGGCCGACAATCTAAGTTTTGAACCCAATCCCCTTAGCTTCAACTTCTCTGTTATAGTGCGGCCGGCCCCCCCTCCTACACGGCCTGCAACTAACTGTAATTCCCACCTATAATCCCTACCACCTTCTCCCCCCAGCTACAGACCCCCATTCCCCCCCTAACCCCTTGGTCCAAATGTGCCTCCCTTCCTAGGGAAGACGATTAATGCGGTTTTTCTTAGTCATACCGCAACACTCAATCTACTACACACCTATATAGTAACAAATCCCGATCTGGGGTTTAACACTCTGGACTTGCTTCAAACTTTAAGAACAACTAACTTTTCTTTGCCCTAGGTTTGCCTCTCACCTCTTATCCCCCTTTCTTCCCCTTCCTCCTCTCTCTGCTACTCCCCCCCCCTTTTCTTGCTTCTTCTCCCTTTTTTTTTTTTTTTCCCTCTTTCTCCCTCTGTCTCCTCTTCCTTCCCCCCTCTTCCCTTCCCTTTAGTCCTATCCAAAATGGCGCTAATCTGCTCCTCCCTTAATACCAGAGGGCTCAATACTCCGGACAAAAGGAATAGGCTAATTAGTTACCTGACCCGCTCCAAATCTAAAATAGCTTTCCTGCAAGAGACACATTGGGTGGAGGGCTCCTCTATTTCCCTACACTGCAGACAGTTCCCGATAGTAGAGACGGCCTCCTTTGTGGGTAAATCTAGAGGAGTTGCAATTTTGGTTCACAAGTCCATACTCTTTGAAAAGATAGATATCTACAAAGACCCAAAAGGGAGATTCTTGATACTGAACTGCAGACTAGATAACATCCCATACACTTTAGCAAACTATTATGGCCCAAACTCTGGTCAAACACGAGCCTTGAGAAAGTTCCTGAGACTGTTAACATCCCACAAAACTCAAAATGTACTCCTGGCGGGAGATTTCAACATGATACTTGACCCGACATTAGACAGGCGCTCTCCCAAGCTCAAGCCCTGCGATAAACAAACCATTAGGTCCGCGAAGCAATTTAGCAATCTCCTTGCCCAATACAACTTATTTGATGTCTGGCGTTCCCACCACCCTGCCTCCAGGGACTATTCATATTACTCTAAAGTACATAATTCCTATACAAGAATTGACTACATCTTTTGCGAGCCAAGACTGCTGGATCTGGTCCAGTCAATTCACATGCCTGAATGTACATGGTCCGACCATTCTTCGGTTCAACTCACTTTGAATTACCCTCACAGTGCCTCATCAAGGCCTTCCTGGAAGCTCCCAGAATATCTACTCTCAACCCCAGATCAGGTTGTACTCATTCAGAGTGAGATTTCCGAATTCTTAAGTATAAACGATAACGGTGCAGTCGATGACTTCTGTCTGTGGAGCTCCCTCAAGGCATATCTGAGAGGAGTATTTATCAAACTAAAAACAGAACATAGGAAACGGTTGGGAAGTTCTCTTGCCCAACTCCACATTACCCTGAGGAGACTAAACTCCTCGCATAAGGATTCCCTGGACCCCCAGGTTCTCACCCAAATTGACACTATCAAAGCACAAATCTCGGCCTTGGAACTAAGCAGACACCGAGCACAGGTTCAGCAGTTCAAACAGACTTTCTATGCCAAGGGTAATAAAGCCGACAGACTACTGGCCAATAAGCTTAGACAAAGAACTGCGGAAGCTCGTATCCCGTATATTAAAACATCACAGGGAACTGTTCGACTGCCAGCAGATATTGGGAAAGCCTTCGCCTCCTATTATTCCTCGCTATACAACCTAGCAGACTCTCCTGCCCACCAGGTCCCCCCCACGCAGCACATCCAGAATTTCCTAGACACCCTTTCCCTACCGACTTTATCGGCAGACCAGAAAGACTTACTTGATGCCCCATTCAGCACCAGGGAAGTCCTCTCTGCCATCAAGTCCCTGAAACCACACAAAGCTCCGGGCCCTGACGGCTATGGTGCTCTGTTTTACAAAACATTTTGCTCACAACTCACTCCGCTTCTCACTAGAGTTTGCTCCCTGGCTAGACAGCTAGGTACTCTTCCCCCGGAACTATTGGAGGCGACCATTGTAACTATCCCGAAACCTGGTAAAACCCCTAATGTTTGCGAACACTTCCGCCCCATTTCGCTGATTAATGCGGACGTGAAGTTGCTAGCGAAGCTCCTGGCTTCTAGACTGAACCTAGTTCTACCGACACTGCTGGATGGTGATCAGGTGGGCTTCACTCCCGGCAGGGAGGGCCCTGATAACACCCGTCGGATACTCAACATATATTTTGAAGCTAAGAGGCGCAACCTCTCCTGTACGACTCTAGCCTTAGATGCCGAAAAGGCTTTCGATAGGGTCAACTGGACGTACCTATTTGAAGTCCTAAACAAATTTGGCCTCCCCCCGAGTTTCTGCTCTTGTGTTAAGGCCCTATATGCGGCCCCCTCGGCCTCGGTCAGGGGCCTAGGGTTTCGCTCTCCGTCGTTTCCCATCACCAATGGGATGCGTCAGGGCTGTCCCCTCTCCCCGCTCCTCTTCACCCTGGTTATGGAACCCTTGGCCGAGGCGATCAGGGTCCATCCTGATATCCGATGAGTAGAGATTGAGGGCACCCTGCAAAAGACCGCTTTATTCGCGGATGATTTAACTATATTTCTGAGCGATCCTCTGCATTCTCTACCTAATCTCTTCAAATTATTGGATTGGTTTGGGAACATTAGCTACTATAAGCTCAATGTCAATAAGACAGAGGCTTATGTTATCAATGTGTCAGGCATAACTCTGGCAGAACTCCAGCAAAGTTATGCGTTCAACTGGTCCCAACAACGGATCAAACATCTAGGGGTCTACCTTTCCTGGAGTATCCCTACTATTATTGAATCTAATTTTTACCCCCTCCTCCAGCAATTCCAGGCTAGTGTCGATGGATGGAGTGTTCCATGTATTTCCTGGCTGGGACGTATAGCAGCATTTAAAATGCTCTTACTCCCCAAACTTACGTATTTGTTCCGCTCGCTTCCCATCCCTGTCCCCAAGTCTCTAATTGGCAAGTTTCAGCAGATTTGCAATAAATATATATGGAAAAAGAAACATCCTAGGGTTGCTACCAGGATATTACAACAACCACTCTTGAGTGGAGGCGCGGGCGCCCCCAACCTAACCTACTAACATGACGCCTCGAGACTATCTCACATTTTGTCATGGAACAATGCCGATAGTAAAAATAAGTGGCAAATACTGGAACAAGCATTGCTTCCCAGCCCCCTCATGTTGCGGGACCTGATCTGGCTGCCTAAGCACATTAGATCCTACTACAAAATACAGAACATAGTCGTCACTCATGCCCTCCGTTTGTGGGATAGATTGCGCTCGCTCCCCCAAATAGCTCCTCACCCCTCTCCCATCCATTCCCTGGCGGGCCTGCTAGCGGCCCTCAGGGACTCTCACCCCTACCTATGGAAGGAGCATGGGATTTGCCATATGGTGGACCTGTACCTCAACAACCAATTCCTCACAACTGCGCAGTTCATCAACATCTACAAACCACCCCAGCTTCTCTTATTCGAGTTCTGGAGGCTTAGGAGCCTTCTAAAATCCTGGGGTTTCTTGAGCCAGCCCCTCCGGGAGCCCACTATGTGGGAAAAAAGGTGGTCCAACAGCGTGAAAACACCTGGGGCTCTATCAATTTCCTACAGGGACTTGATGAACTCCCCCATCTTCTACAGGACTTCTTATACACTAGCCTGGGAGAATGCTTTTCAGTTTCGCGCTGAGCAGGATGACTGGGCCAGAGCGGTAGCTCTAACTAAACAGGCACTTCACTGCATTACCTTGCTTGAACTATATCTTAAAATCTGCACACAATGGCATCTCACACCACTCAGGCTGTTCAAAATCTCTCAAATTAACTCCCCACTATGCTGGAGGCAGTGTGGTTTGGTGGGTGCGCCTGCTCACATCTGGTGGGAGTGTCCAGCTCTAGCTCCCTTTTGGCACATTGTTTCGCATAAATGTAGGAATCTAATCCCCCAATCAGGAGTTTCCCCGCAAACTGCCCTGCTCCACCTAAATATTGACGCATCCTCAACCCCACATTCCCTGCTTCTTGTTTACATTTTCACCTCAGCCAAATTAGCTATTGCGAGACTGTGGAGACAGCAAACTACTCCCACATGGGCGGAAGTGGTCAAAACTATGGCCTACCTTGAGACAATGGAGGGCCCGATCTTTGCCCAACGCAATAAAACCTTCCTACACTCAGAAATTTGGGAAACATGGAAGCAGCTCACTTAACCCCCCTCCTGGGAAGTGAGCAGGAATAAAAGCTGTAATTGCTAGGCTTCTCCCCTTCTTCCTCCCCCTTCCTTAGTGCCTCCTTACCCTCCCCACTTTTCTTTTTTTTTTCTCTTTCCCTCTCCTTTTCTATCTTCCTCTCGCTTTTCTAAACATTCTAAGGTTGTTCGTACCAGATATGTTTGACCATGACTGTGCTTACTCCAAATCCATATTTGGCCAACCGGGCCTAATTGACCCATCAACACCATAGTATGTGTAAAGCACAATACAAACAAAAAAAACCCAGTAAGAAAGGTTCAGTGTTCATAAGGAGCTCTAATGTTATTTGTTTGTTAGCCAGTTCCTATTGTTTCCTTTATCTTCTGACCATTTGTAATTCAGCTGAAGCTCTATAACTTGCATTACAAAGATTTGTAACATGTAATTTTTTTTTTTGAACCTTAATAAAAATAATTAAAAAAAAAAAAAAAAAAAAATCTTAGTTGCGCCTTGTCTGAGGAAATGCTGAATTTTGGAGATGTTTTTAAGTTGGAAGCGGCAAGAATAGGCAAAAGACTGAATATGAGGAGTGAAAGAAAGATGAGTCAAGTGTGATACCAAGACATTGGGCATGCAGGGTTCGGGTAATGATGGAATTATCAACAGTTACAGAAAAATAGGGGTGGAGATTTTGGAAGAAGGGGTGAAATAAGGAGCTCAATTTTGGTGAGATTTAGCTTAAGGTGGTGACAGTACATCCAGGATGAGATATGAGAAATTTAAAGACAAGAGTCAGCAAGGAAGGGGATAGTTCAGGTGCAGAGAAGTAGATCTTTGTGTCATTAGCATTCAAATGATACTGAATCCCATGGGACTTTATTAAAGAACCTAATGATGATGTATAGATTGAGAAGAGATTAAGACCAAGGACAGAGCCTTCTGGTACCTCAAAATAAAGTGGTAAAGGGGCAGAGGATGCATCAGATAAGGCTACACTAAAGGTATGGTTAGACAGGTAGAAGGAGAACCAGTGCTGCCAAAGGATTGGAGGGTTTGGTCAACAGCATCAAAGGCTGCAGACAGATAAAAAAGGATTGGCAGAGAAAATTTTTTTTGAGGATAGGCGTGACCAGTGCATGTTTAAGAGATGAGGAAAATATACCAGTGCTGAGGGAGAGTTGAAAATGTGTGTGAGGATAGGGAAAGGGTAGGATAGAGGGAGGGGGATAGCTGGGAGGGTATGGGATCAAGGGGACAAGTAGTGAGGTGAGAGGACAGTATAAGAGCAGAAACATCTTCCTCAGTAACGGGGCAAAAGAGCTGAATTTATGGCTTTGTGGGTTTTGGATGATTGCAAGCTTTTGAGAGGGTTGGAGACTGTAAATATGTTGAAAGATGATTTTGTTTCTGATAGAATCAATTTTGTTGTTGGCAAAATTTTGAGCTGAGAGAGAAGTAGTAATAGGAGGTGGGGTGGGCAGAGAAGAGTATTGAAAGTAGAGAACTGACATTTTTGGTTTGAAGAAAGAGTAGAGATAAGAGAAGAGGAGTAATCTTACTTAGAGATTTTCAGGGCAGAATAATAGAAGTTCAAGATGGACTTGTAGTGAAGAAAGTCAGCTGAACACTGAGAGTTTCTCCAGTGTCACTCAGCAGTGTGGGAACATCTGCGTAGGTAGTGTGTCAGAGGATTATGCCAGGGCCGAGGATGAGTGTGTGACTTCTAAGCAAAGGTAGGATGGGCCAAATTGTCAAGGACCAATGTAAGGGTGGAGTTGTAGTGGCAGATAGATTGATCAGGGCAGGAAAAGGAGGCGATGGAAGAGAGCAGAGGTTTGAGAGAGTTTGAGAGCAGTTGCCGATCTAGTGGCTTCTGTGCAGTTTGGTGTGAGGGGTAGATGGAGAAAGAGTTGTAAGGAGCGATGTGATGTTGCAACTGAGGAGATGATGGTCATAAAGAGGAAAAGGAGAATTTGTGAAGTTTCAGAAAGTGCATTGACAGCTGAAAATTAGATCAAGGGAGTGACCATCTTTGTGAGTGGGAGAGCCAGTAGATTGTGACAGACCGAAAGAGGAAGTGAGTTGCAGAAGTAGTTTTGCAGAGGAGGCAGTGGGATTGTTAACAGGGAGGTTGAAATCCCCAAGAATGAGAGCAGGGGTGTCTGAGGAGAGGAAATAAGATAGCCAGGCAGCAAAATTGAGTTGAG